>NW_022196906.1:92655583-92663562 GCF_008632895.1 Mastomys coucha
TCTTTTTTTTTTTTAAATAAATGTATTGTATTGTATTGTATTGTATTGTATTGCTATGTTGTCCTGTGCTATTTGAACTCACTGAGAAATTGGCTCTGAAAGCTGGGCTGTTCCTTCCCCTATTTCAGACTCAAGCCTGTTTGTCTCAAAGTAACTTCTAGAGCCTTGTCTAGGGATGGGACTGGCCACCTAACTCAGAGCCAAACAGTCCAAGAACAGAAAACACCATGGTCTTGAGAGCAGGTGGAAGACAAGGCAGTGAGGGTGTGCAGTGAGAATGGGAGTCAGAAGCTGAGCTGCGGCAAGCTCCTCAGTCAGAACTCCAGCTGACTGCCTCGACTTCCCCAGCCAGCTCCTGCCTGATGTTTGCATGCCTTGATTTGATGGTGTTTTGCTATCTATTTTACTTGTTCCTTGTTATTTGTTCTTTAACTTTTGTTTGCTATATATGTATATGTATGTATATGTGTATATATATATATACTTAATAAGCTCACTGATTCAAAACCAATAGTATAGCTATTATAGATATTCTCTTGACAATACAAAACAATAAGTTAAAATAGTTTATATAGGGAATTGTTCTACATTCCTATGCAATGTAACATAGCACACAAAATATGCAAAGAAAATTGTCCATGAAAATTAAGAACCAATGATATTTAATATATCTAAAAACAGCTTTGAATCAAAAACAAAAACAAAGCAAAAAAAAAAACTAAACAAGGAAAAAAATTGAACAGTGTGGTGGAATGGGCCTATAATTCAAACACAGGAGGTAGAGTCAGGAGGATCAGGAATCAAGGTTATCCTCTATTGTGTACAAGTTCAAAGCCAGCCTGAACTATAAGAAAATCTAAAAGTATCTAAATTGTAAATCTTAATGTCATACATATTTCTTTCTTTTGTTTTTTTTTTTTTGTTTTGTTTTTTGTTTTTTTCGAGACAGGGTTTCTCTGTATAGCCCCGGCTGTCCTCGAACTCAGAAATCCATCTGCCTCTGCCTCCCAAGTACGCCACCACCGCCCGGCAATTTCTTAATTAAAAAAAAAAAAAAGCTGGAGAGTATCCACAATTAACTCAATCTCAGGCAAGATTAGATGTTCTACTTGTCACTGGTGACTAAAAGCAGAGGAAGCTAACACTCCATCAACCTCCAGTACTTGAGTGGAGAGAGAAGAACAGCTCAAGGTCATCCTCAACTACACAGTCAACAGAGATCAGCCTGGGCTACAAGAGACTGTATCAAAACCAAAACAGCCAAGCTTTAATGCTAGCACTGGGAGGTGGGGGGGTCTCTGTGAGTGTGTGGCAAGCAGAGCTATGGAATAGAGACACTGTCTCAAATAAAACAACAAAACAAACAAAAAAAGGACAATGATAGAAACTCTCAGTAGCAATGTAGTAGCTAAATTCTGTGTTTTCTTTTTACTTTAGAAATTACAAATTTAGAATTCTCATGTATCAATACTTATAAAATGTGTCTCGAGCTTGCTGTGGCAGCACATATACTAAAATTGAAACAATACAGAGAAGATTAGCATGACCCTGCGCAAGGGTGACACCCAAGTCTGTGAAGCATTCCATATGTTTTAACATTTGAAATGTAAATAAAGAAAATATCTAATAAAAAATGTATCTCGTAACTTTTCTGATTATTATGCAACTTTCAATTTAGTCAGGTTTAATCATATAATTTAATGAGAATTTTTTGTAATGTCTATGGTTTAACTGTAGTTCCTGGTGAATTTCCTTCATGCTTAGTAGTCTTGTAATAAATACACTGTAGGGAGCAGGCAGGGTGGCTCCTCAGGCACTTGATGCCAAATCCGAAGGCCTGACTTCAATCACTAGAAGCCCATGATGGAAGTGAGAAAACCAACTCCTGTAAGCTGTCCTGTGACCTGCACACATACACAAGTGCACATGCACCCACAGCCCCCACCCCACCCCCACAAAGTTACACAAAGACACAGCCACACAAATACTTGTAAAAACAAACAAAGAGACAAACAAAAACAAATGCAGCTCTCTAGCAGGGACCTTGGGACAACTAGCAATGCTTGCTGTGAGGGTTATCAAGTGTTTTAAACTAGCAATGAAGCTAGTTAAGGATCCAGAGTGCATGACCTTGGGCAGGCAGAATGCCTCTCCCCAGGCATTTCCTCAGAATCTCAAACAACTATCAACTGTGTTTACAGTGAAGACGTGCTCACTTCCTGCATCCCTAAAATCTAGACTTTCCCTTATCAACTGTAATCTTGCCAGGTGTGCCCCTCCTCCCCCAGGATCCATATGGTGATCTCATTTAGATTCATTATCCACCATTAAAACAACCCTTCAAACCCAAAGTTGTGTGTGTAATTGACTGTTGTTAAAAAAAAATGTATCAGATGGGCTGGAGAGATGGCTCAGCCGGTAAGAGCACTGACTGCTCTTCCGAAAGTCCTGAGTTCAGATCCCAGCAACCACATGGTGGCTCACAACCATTGGTAATGAGATCTGATGCCGTCTTCTGGTGCGTCTGAAGACCACTACAGTGAATTACACTGGAGCGAGCAGGGCCGGAACAAGGAGAAGTCCTGAGTTCAATTCCCAGCAACCTCAGATGGCTCATGGCCATCTGTACAGCTACAGTGTACTCATACACTGAAATAAACCTTTAAAAAAAAGTATCAGAACAATATTCTCATCTTCAAGAAGCCCACAAGCAGCTTTGCCAATCATGGTAGCTCATGACTTTAATCCCAGCTCTTAGGAACCAGAAGGAAGCAGATCTCTGTGACATTCAAAGCCAGCCTACTCTATGTAGAAGGCTCCAGGCCAGGCAAAACTACATAGTGAGACTTCTGTCTTAAAGTGAAGTCTTTATTCAATCCCAACTCTAGGACAGGACAGATGGTTCAGTGAATAAGGGCACAGATCGCTGTGCCTAGTGGCCTGGGTTGGGTTCTCCAAAACCCACACAATAGAGGGAGAGAACCAACACCTACAAATTGTCCCCTAGGAGCAGAGTTTGATTCCTAGCACCCACGCATTAGTTCACAATATCTGTAATTAATCTCAAGGGATCTGATGCCCTCTTCTGGCCACAATGGCACTGCACATGTGGTACACAGACATACATGCAAATCACACACATGAAATTCCTTGGGCTGCTTCAGTGGGGAGCTGTGCCGGTGTCCACTCACCCTCATTAGCACTTCAAAGGCCAAGGGAGGCAGTCAGCTCTGAGTTCTAAACCAGTCAGGGCCAGAGTAAACCTCTGTTGGAGGGAGGGGAGGGCTTTATGTGTCAGGTGATTTTTAGTGTCAACTCTTCCCCTGGCTCATGGCAAGGGTGCTGGGTATGGGGACAAACCACACAGAAGAAAGGAGTGTGACAAGCTCAAAGTTAGGAGTTATAGCAGGAAGGGTTCAACTTTCTTACCCTTCCACAACAGGGTCCACAGGTAGCCCAGGCTGACCTCGGACTTACTATGCAGGCAAGGCCGACCTCCAATACTTCATCCTTCTGTCTCCACCTCCACCCCTGCCTCCCCCAACTAAAGGCTGGGACTATAGCATGTCACCACCACTCCTACCAACCTTAACATAGCTTTTACATGTGGGTTAGAAACAAAGGTGGAGAGTAAGCACGTTTATATCAAAAATAGGACTTAGCAAAAATTGTAAGATGCAATGCCTGAAATTTAAACTCTCTCTGCTTTACCCATGATTTACACAAGTAACATTTTCTCTAATATCTCTTCCAGTAAGTTACATAGAAAGTAGCTAACTCCTGAAAAATTCTAACTATCAACATACCTGTTTAATATAAGAAATGGTAGCTTCCCGAGGTACTTCCAGCTGGATATAAATCCCAGTGGGCAGAAGGAAATCGACAGATATGGAGCCATCAGATGCAATCTGTGAATCCACTGCCCAGATGTCAAGGATGTCTGCCATAGCAGGAGGCATTCTAGGGAGGACGCACATTCATAACCTCAGGGCCCTGGAGGCAAGGAAAAGGGAAACATAAGCCGTTACTCAAAGTTTACAATAAAGCACAACAATCCAGGCATGCTGGAGCAGCCTTATAGCCCTAAGCTATTTGAGATACTGAGGGAGGCGAACCAGTTGAGCCCAACACTGAAGCCTAGAGAACAGCCAAGCACAGCAAAACCCCAAGAAAATGGAAAACTACCTGCCTATAACCAGTTCTTTAAAGTGATTTCTATTTTATGCGTATATGTGAGTGTCTGAGTGCATATGTGCACTATGCACATGTGTAGTGCCTATAGGGGCTTAGAAGGCCATGGGGTTCCCTGGAGCAGTTACAGATTATTTCCAGCTGTTCGAATTGGGTGCTAGAAACAAAATCCAGGCTTCCTCCAGAAAATTGTCTCAAACCTCTGATTCATATTCAGCTCCTGCAATTAGTTCTTATTTCAATATAGACAATAATGCAGTACGAGACCAATTAAATATGGTGTTTTCCTTATTTTAAGAAATGGGGCAGAATATGTCGGGATGACTGACAGTGCCCACAGGGACCAAAAAATCTGGAGTTTGAGTTACAAGCAATCATGAGCCACCCAGTGTCGTGCTGGGAACTAAACCTAGGTACTCTTGAAGAGCAGCAAATGCTCTTAACCACTGAGCCATCTCTCTAGACCCCTAAATGTGGTGTTTAAAAAAGCAAAGAGGAGGGCTAGTGAAATGGCTCAGCGGTTAAGAGCACTGTTTGCTCTTCCAAAGGTCCTGAGTTCAAATCCCCGCAGCCACATGGTGGCTCACAACCACCCATAATGAAATCTGATGCCCTCTTCTGGTGTGTCTGAAGACAGCTATAGTGTACTCATTTATAATAATAAATAAATCTTTAAAAAAAAAAGTTAAAAAAAAAAAGGCTAAGAGGAGGCTGGAGAGCTGTCTCAGCACCAAGACCTAGACTGAGATTTGTGTCCCTAGAAGACAGGGTTGTTGGTTATTTGTGGTCTTTTAACTAGTCATGCACAAAGAAGACAGAAGAACAAATTAGATATTCTGACAGCAAAGATCAAAATTGTCCCAAGGACCTTGGTGCCCCTAATCAGCAGGAAGTGGTTAAAAATTAATGTCCCCCCTTTCCTCTCTAGTGTTAGGGGAGGAAAAAGGTGGAAGAAAAAAAGAACCCACAATGTAGCCAAAGGATCTACATGTAAAAAGAACCAATTCCTAGGAGCTGTCTTCTCTTAGTGTGCACTCATGCATGCGCGCGCGCGCACACACACACACACACACACACACACAAATCAGAAAAAAAAAGTTAAAATAATTAAATAACCCGAGGAAGGCAGGCAGGCATTGGGGGGGCTCATGTCTGGAACCTCACTACTTGAAGACTAACTCAGAGAAGCACTGAGTTTGAGGATAGCCTGATCTACAGAGAGATCTGGCTTTTAAAAAATAAAATTAAATTTAAAACAAAAACAAACAGGGTTGGGGAGATGACTGGAGTAGTTGCTCCTTCTTCCTGCTCTTACAGAGGCCCCGAGTTGATTGCGGCACCCAGCTTGAATGGCTGGAACTCCAGGGGATCCAACCCCTCTGGCTTCCTAGAGATCTGCAATTATGTGCATATATCTACACACAGACACAAATTTTAAAAAATAAGTAAAAAGAATACAAAAGCAATATGAAGTCACTAGTCACCAATATTTAAGTTCACTTTAAGTCACCACTATGTAAAATTTACAGACACATCTGGAAACCACACTGACTCAGATCTAGGACACTGTGTGTGCTGCCTGACTACAAGCACATCCAATGGACCCTTAACAAAAAGCCACGGTGGCAATGGTAAATAAAGCCTCTGCAGAGGTTTCTTCAAAGTGTTTTTAGCTATGGGAGTTTCACTTGAAACAGGGTCTCCCTAGATAGCCTAGGCTGGTCTCAAAATGGAAACCCTCCTGCCTAACATGGGACTAGGTAGCAGGTGTGTGCCATCATACCCTGCTTTGTAGAGGCTTAGCTTGGTTTGCTTTGGTTTGGTTTGGTTTGGTTTGGTTTAAGGGACTGGTTGGGAAGGCCAAAATCCTGTACTATGTTAGCCTAGGCTACACAGAGAAACCATGTCTCAAACAAACAAAGAAAAATACTTGTAAAACAGGACATGGTAACACATACCTTAATCCTAGCATTTAGGAGGCAAAGCGAGGTAGATCTGTGAGTTTGAGGCTAGCCTAGTCTACAGAGCAAGTTTCAGGACAGCCAGAGCTTTGAAAAAGACCTTGTCTCAAAAAGGGCAACTCCTCCTACCAAAATAAAAGAAATACTTTTGAAGAAAATACAATTACAGGTGGGTGGTAGTGGTGGTACCCACCTTCAATCCCAACGCTTGGGAGACACAGGCTGGCAGATCTCTGTTCCAGGACAGAGCCAGTTCCAGGACAGCCAGAGCTACACAGAGAAACACTATCTCCAAAAACAGAAAGGAAAGAAGAGAAGAGAGGACAGGACAGGACAGGACAGGACAAGAGTGGACAGCAGAGAACAGGAGAGGAGGAAAGAGAAAAGAAAAAGAATAAAAGAAACAGGGAAGGGGGGATTATTAGTATGATGGGGAGGGCCTGCCTAGCACACATGAAGTTCTGAGTTCAAGGCCCAGCACTGTTCCTCCCATTGCTGCTACTAAATTGAAAGTAAAAGGTTTTGTTCTTCTTTGTCCTGTCATCCTTCTTCCACAGAGAGCAAGCACTACATGCAGAGCCAAGTCTATGAGCTTCAGGTCAGGAGTCTTAAGAATAACATAGTCTCCTCATTTTAAAGGTAAGAAAGCTAAAGCCCAGACACATCCCTATCCAGGAAGGCAGAGACAGCAGCAGGAAGGGTATTGTTTTATTTTTCAAAGCAATTAGCCATGTTTCCCTTGCCTCCTTTAAAGGAAATGTTCTGCACAGGGCTACCAAGTCTTCAAGATCTTAGGTCATAGTATCGTAAGTATGAAAGACAACAACTTCTCAGGGAAGCTTTATGGGTACAGAACACAGCAGGTACAACTGGCCCCACTGAACCCTAAGACAGAAATTAAAGAACACAAGCCATGTCTGTTCACTGGAGAAAAAGAGGAACAATATAGACCTCCACTTCCCCAGCAACATGCCAGCTAAGCCACTAAACTACTTTAAATCAGGAAACAAGAAGAAACCAACACACATGAACACATGTGAACAAGCACAACCAAAACCACTCAAAGAGAAATAGAAGAAACTCTGAAACCAGAGAACAGAAAGAAAATTAAAGGATACTTTATTTTCTATTTCCATGATAACGTGCAAAGGAAGGTGAGTCCACTGTTTTATGTGTGGCTTGAGTACAGAGGGATGCCCACTCAGCCTTCCAGATGGCAGAGCAAGTAGATAGTTATAGAAATCATTTCTAAGATGAGTTCTAGGACATCCAGGGCTACACAGAGAAATCCTGTCTTGAAAAACAAGAGAGAGAAGAGAGGAGAGGGGGGGGGGAAGGAGGGAGGGAGGGAGAGAGAGAGAGAGGAAGAGAGAAAGAAAAAGAGGGGGGGAGAATGGAAACATACTAGAAGCGAGGAGAAGCAACAGTAGGGTCCCACAGCTCTCCGCAGGTCGCTTATACAAAGCTAGTGCCCATCTTCTCCCACTTTGGGAGAACGTGGACTTTTTCCCTTAAGTAGACTATTTTAAACATGTATCCCTGGCAAGGTTTCCTGTCTTCCTCTTACAAGGGGATTCTTTGTCATTGTCCTCTCTGTGTGCCCTACTCTCTGGCCACAGGAAGGCGCCACACACACTGGCAGCAAAGGCTACATGTGCTGCTTCCTCAGAGGCTTCCTTCAGAGGTGACTTAAGTGATGGCTGCTGCTAAGACTCTCCCTTCCCACCTTACTCTGCTCTGACTCTCCCCATCCCACCTCACTCTGCTCTAAGACTCTCCCCATCCTACCTTACTCTGCTCTAAGACTCTCCCCATCCTACCTTACTC
>NW_022196906.1:92663573-92671145 GCF_008632895.1 Mastomys coucha
CCCCATCCCACCTTACTCTGCTCTAAGACTCTCCCCATCCCACCTTACTCTGCTCTAAGACTCTCCCCTTCCCACAACTTACTCTGCTCCCTCCGCAGTAAAACTTTGCAAGTTTGTCTACTTTGTTTTACCAACGTGTTTTCACTTTGTAACCTAGGCTAGCCTCAAACTTGCCATAATCCTCCTGACTCTGCAGCAAAACTACAGAGGGTTACATATAACTACTACAATGCAGGACTTCAGCATTTCATTTTAAAAATAATCTTACTTAAAGCATTGTAATGCTATGAAAGAGATCTCTCTAAAGTAATTTTTAAAAAGTTTTCATGTGTACACACACAAAATGTAAAACAAAAAGTAAATTTATTATGAAGTTAAAAGTCTAATTTTATACAAGTCTTTAAAGATATATTTGAGTTTTTAATTCTATGACTACCACTTTTGTTTTGTTTTGTTTTGTTTTGTTTTCACACAAGGCTCTCTACATAGCCCTGGCTATCCTGGAACTCACAGAGATCATCTGCCTGCAGCCCTCTCCTGATGGACCCCTTGTCCCTTGTCCCCAACAAGACTGTACAGACAAGCACTGGGTTAGAGCAGCATTTCTTGGCAATGTTTTGTTTCTTGGGTCTTGGATGGGTGTTGTGGGTCTCAGCAAGGGCATTTTTACTTCATTCATCAGTTTTCTTTTACTAATCTCAATTTCACTGTCACTGCTGTTGTTAGCATTCCTTTAGGATCAAGGGCTGGAGTGTCCCTCTGCAGCGGAGCAGTAGAGTGTTCACTGTGGATAACAATTCAAAATCAGTTCAAACAAGAGGCCAACATGACCAGAAAGTCAGAGGGCCCGGCACGGCAAGCATGGCAAGCAGGGCAACCTGAGCTTGTTCCCAAACCTGAATGAGTGGCAAGAGTCTACTCACATTAAATTCCTCCGACTTAAAAAAAAAACAATTTACATAACTGTTTTACAACTGGCAAATGCCAGGAAGGAATGGAATGGCTACTACAGACTCTTCCTCTCTTTACAAGGGCACTGTATCTTATGAATTCGAATCCTAGGGCCACTCCTGCTGCTTGTGTACATTCCAGAAACTCTGCCTTGTGACACAGGTCTTCCCTTAGTACTTATCTAAGCGATAAGTATTCATGACTTTTTTTTCCTATTTGTGAATAAAAAGCCACGTAACAGGAGTAGGTCAGTAGGTCGGTCATCAATCTGTAAGCCCAATCACAGAATCTAAAGCAGCCATGGCCGCAAGGCTGCTGGCATGCTCAGCGAGGACAGTCTGTACTGGTAAAAGACACAGACAACGGGGACCTTAAGTCCAGACACAAGCATCATCTAGCTTGCTTTAGACATAGCTAGTACCCATCTTCTCCTACTTTGGGAGATCGTGGGCCTTTTTTTCCTTAAGCAGACTATTTTAAACATGTATCCCCGATGGTGCAAGGTTTCCTGTCTTCCTCAGACAAGTGGATTCTTTGTCATTATCCTATGAGCCCTACTCTCCAGCCACAAAACTACAGTTTTGCTTTAGTATTTACAAAACAAAAGCCAAACCTCTTACTAAGTATTCAGCCACCAAGGTTCCTCCTGCTTACCACACCCTGACTGGCAAGAGGGGCCACATGGGTCCTAGGAGATGGAAGACAGGGAGGGGATAAGGAGAGTCCAAGTGGGTTTAATTAAGAAGCAGAGAGCTGGACGTGCTGAGGCACCTCCATAATCCCAAGACTTGGGAGGCAGAGGCAGGTGGATCTCTGTGAGTTTGAGGCCAGCCTGGTCTATAAAGTCCAGGCCAGTGTTACACAGAGAAACCTTGTCTGGCTGGGGGAGGTAGGGGTGGGGAAAAAGCAGAGTCTGGAATGGTAGTGCAACCTTGAATTCCAGCACTTGGGAGGCAGATCTCTGAGTTCAAGGCCAGCCTGAACTACAAAAAGACCTGTCTCAGAAACAAACAAAAACATATATTTGAGTTTTTAATTCTATGATTACCACTTTTGTTTTATTTTGACACAAGGTCTCTCTACATACCCCTGGTTGTCCTGGAACTCACAGAGATCTGCCCACCTCTGCCTCCAAAGATTAAAGGTGTATGTCACCATGACCAGCTGGTTATGTGGAACAAAACAACCCCAAAAGGCGAGGAAAATCTTGATCAGTATAAAAGGAAACTATACAAAAGGAAACTATCCAGAGGTTTCAGTGTCTGAGTGCTGGCTGGTTTCTGTTCCTTACTTTAAGGGCTGTGTCTGACAGGCTCCTGGTGGGCTCTTTGAATGTTAGCAAATCTTCCAAGGATTTCTGGTTCTCTTTTTTTTTTTAATTATTATTATTATTATTATTATTATTATTATTATTATTATTATTTAGTTATCCACTTTAAATTCTGCTCACTGTCCCCTCCCCATCAGCCCCTCCCACAATCCTTGCTCCATCCCCTTTCCCCTTCTCTGAGCAGGTGGGGGCCTCCCTGGGTGCCCCCTTACTGTGGTTCTTACTAATAAGTACCATGACAATCAGCAAGAACTCTGTGTGGCAGAAGATACTCACATGTAAGCGCTGTGAGAGTGAGTCATGAGCCCACTGTCCACGTGTGTGGCGGTGCTAGCTAGCGAGTAAGCATCGGCCTCACATCTAGGAACTGAACCAGAGCCAGACAGCCATCTGGATGGCGAACAGCAACAGGAGAAGAATTTTAAATAGCTTCAGCTGTAGGAAAGGCTCTATCTACTATGGGCTCTGAACCTCTTAACTATTTGTCTGCTGTCATTCTGAAAATAAGTGATAATACATACAATGTGAAAGAGCATGCTACCCACACTGGCTTTATCCACAGCCATTTCAGGACTTACTATTCTTTAGTATATGGTTTAACTCTGGTTTGCACGGTATTTATTTATCTGTTTTAACTATGCCCTAGGTAACCAATTTTCCTTTTAAGATATCTAGCCATGAATAACAAAATGGGTTTTGTGAGTAGCTTTGTTTCTCCCTCATAGACAATTGAAAAGAGTAGGGAACTAAAAATAATAAAGAGGTATCTGTCACTGCAGTCTCCGTGCACCGTCTGCTCTCTTTAGAGGACACAATAAGCTCGTTTAGTGGAAGGCACTGAGCAAAGAGAAGGAGAGAGGACAGCGATATAGCTCAGAGGTGGAATGCCTACCTAGGAAGATAAAGTCCTGAGTCCAATTAGTATTTACTAAAGGGATACTCTGTTAAAGGCACACTGCACACTGGATTAAGGAAAGATAAGATCTAATAAAACACTGGGCTGGATGGATGGCTCAGTGGTTATGAGCACTGACTGCTCTTTGAGAGGACCTGTGTTTAATTTGTAGCACCCACACAGAAGCAGCTCACAACCATGTTACTCTATTCCCTGGGATCTAATGCCCTCTTCTGGCCTCTGTGGGCACTGTACACAGATGGTACACCGACATTCATCCACACATATAAAGACACCAAGCAGTCTGCATCTCGCCTGTCTGCTGAGTGGTGAAGTGTGGGTCGTCTGCTCCACCTCTACAGACAGAGCTCCTTACATGAAGGAAGCGTGGCTGAAATGGCTCACTGCAGTAATCTGCACCTCAGCCTACAGCAGCCTCAACCACAAGGACCGGTGACTACTGGGAAGGAGGACTAGAGAGCATTTGCTTGAACTTCCGGAGGAGGCGGGGTGGTAAGGTGAACTGGGGGGAGCTGCTGGGAGCAAGCACGCCAAGTCAGTGGAAGTACAATCCTCCGAAGGAATCATGTAGCTTTCATGGAACCAAATTCCAAATTTCCCTCTGCTCCCCCCTAACACCCTGTGTGTGTGTGTGTGTGTGTGTGTGTGTGTGTGTGTGTGTGTGTGTGTGTGTGTCCCAGCGTTCCAGAGGCCGAGGCAGGCAAGAGGCCAGCCTAGTCTGCACAGTAAATTCTAGGCAAGCTGGGGCTACACAGTGAGACCCTGTCTCAAAAAGGAAAATGTAAATAAATGAATAGTCATGCTTCCTAAAGAACAAGTTCTTAACTTAATAGTTCAAAACCAGCTATGGTACTAATATGTTTGCCAACTTGCACAAATTCATAATCTCAGAACTATGACATGTAATAACTTCCATTTGCTATAGAATTATAACAAAGTCTTGTTTCTGTATTTTCTTTTTAGACAGTGTCTTAGCATACATTGCTGGCTAGTCTCAAACTAGCAGCAGTCCTCCTGCCTCAGCCCTGAGTACTGGGATTACAGGATGGGCCGCCAGGCCTGGCTCCAGGATAAAGCTTGCATCTAAGATCTGGGGAAAGCTGGTGACTTCAAAGGCCTGACTGTGATACAGAGGACCACCTGTCACAGCCTGAATTTCTACAACACGGAACATGGGTGGAACCTGTAAGGACTGCCTGTTACAGAGTAAATTTCTATACCATGGGATGTGGGTGGAGATGCTGGGAAACACTTGGCCTTCATCACTAAGGAAAAGCTCGCTGCTATAAATCTTGAGAATATGGATTATTAAATATCCTTTCCCTCACTTTTAAAATTGTATTTGTTTTGTGTGAGCAAATGGGGGAAGGGCAGACATGTGTAAAAGAGGAGAACCTGTGAGAGTTGATTTTCTCCCTCCACCATGTTAGTCCCAGGGATCAAACTCAGGTTCTCAGGCTTACTGATAAGCACCCTCACCTACTGAGCCACCTTACCACCCCTGAAGTATGGATTCCGTATCTTAAATTTTAAAACTAAGGCCTATGGTAGTGTGCACATTTAATCCAAGTACTGGGGTTGGGGGAGGAACAGAGGAGTTGCACACCACACAGGACAGAGACTGAGGCCTAAGAAATAAGATAACTACACCAATGTCACTGTGACAGACTTGGAATTGTGGTGGGCCACCAGGTAAGCCATACATTCCAGCTTCCTGTGCAGTCACAGTGGCTGTATACGCAGGTCTCTCCACTGGAATGAGTGGAAATGCCTGAGCCAACCTCAGATCTGGAATCTGCAGGATGACCACTTGCATCATCTCATTCTCCTTACAACACTGACAAACAGCAGCCACAGGATGAAAAAAAGAGATCACTCAGGGGCTGGAGAGATGGCTCAGCAGCTAAGAGCACTGACTGCTCTTCTAAAGGGCCTGAGTTCAAATCCCAGCAACCACATGGTGGCTCACAACCATCTGTAATGAGATCTGACGCCCTCTTCTGGTGTGTCTGAAGACAGCTACACTGTACTCACATAAATAAAATAAATAAATCTTTAAAAAAAAAAAGAAAGAGATCACTCTGTACCAACAACTGTTTCTTAAATGAAAACACAAGTAGAGTCTACTGCATTTGGGTCATTATTCATTTTCAGTCTGTTACAATTGATCTTCACTAGTCAAACACACACAGTTGCAAGGCTATGATTAAAACTCACTCTCATTAGTCACACGTAGTTCAATATCAAATCTTTTCTTTCTCTGTCCAAACAGGAAACGGAATCCTGAGGAAGCGTGAAGACAGTGCCCCCACGAAGCCAGTACGGCCTCACTCAGACTCCAGCTTTCCTCTCTGCTTGTTACTTTGCACACTGCATTTTAAAGCACCCACCACCCATGGAAACCAACATAGCGATGGCTCTCCCCTTTTTAGCACTTTCTGAGAATTATTTTCACAAACAGCTGCAGAGGCGCAATGAATTTGAGTCTGACTTAAGGCAGACATGAAACTAGGCAGACAGAAAGGACATCAGAAGCCTTGAGTACTTTAAAAATACACGAGCATTAAGATGAGAACTCAGGAAGGCAGAGAGCAGGTACAGAATGACAGCAGAGGCTGAGTACACGGAGTTCGCCTTGATGTAAATGACCAGGAGAAGAATGCAGACTATTCAACAGGTGAGTACAAAATGATTAAATAAAGCATGGTTTAGGGGGAGGGATATAGCTTAATCAAAACCTTAACTTCAATTGGTCATGAGCCAAAACACACAATTTATACTACTGATAAGTTCCAATGTGAAGGGGAATATATAAGAAATATGAATCCTAGCCGGGTAGTGGTGGTGCACACCTTTAATCCCAGCACTTGGGAGGCAGAGGCAGGTGGAGTTCTGAGTTCGAGGCCAGCCTGGCCTACAGAGTGAGTTCCAGGACAGCCAGGGCTATACAGAGAAACCCTGTCTCGAAAAAACAAAAACAAAAAAAAAAAAAAAAAAAAAAAAAAAAAAAAAAGAAAAAAAGAAAGAAATATGAATCCAACATAAAAATCACAATAAGCAGAAATTTACAGAAGTCCAAATAACCCAAAATCATACCGATAAGGATGCTTAATATAATTATTCACCAAGGAAATGAAGATTAAAACCACTATCAAGACAACTGATGCTCACACAGTAAGCCCAGCATGGGGCACAGAGGCAGGTGTCTGAGTAAGCCAAAGCTACAGTGTCTGTCTCAAAATAAAAACCAAAAACAATGAAACAAGGCTGGAGACATGGCTCAGTGGTTAAGAGCACTGACTGCTCTTCCGAAGGTCCTGAGTTCAAATCCCAGCAACCACGTGGTGACTCTCATAACGAGATCTGACGCCCTCTTCTGGAGTGTCTGAAGACAGCTACAGTGTATTTAACATATAATAAATAAATAAATCTTTAAAAAAAGGGAACATGAGAAAAAGAAACAAAACCCTCTGATATTCACAGATCACTATTAGCAGGTGAACAAACTAACTCAAATATTTTCTTTTTTTTCTTTTTCTTTTTCTTTTTCTTTTCTTTTTTCTTTCTTTCTTTCTTTTTTTTTCTGAGACAGGCTTTCTCTGTATAGCCCTGGCTGTCCTGGAACTCACTCTGTAGATTAGGCTGGCCTCAAACTCAGAAATCCACCTGCCTCTATTCAAATTTTTTCTAAATAGAACATCAAAAGCTCCACTATTCTTTATTCTGTGACAATCTTACCCAAGAATAGAGGTATGTGAACATTTAAGCTAAAATTTTTCATAATAACCAAAGAAGTCTCAACTCAAACATACATTAATAGAACAAGAAATGGTACTAAACGTTTTACAATATGGAAAAATAATTAAATACAACTATATACACCACCATTAATGAACCTCACAAACACACAGAACCTCACAAACAAACAAACAAACAAAAAGGGCCAGGCATAAGAGCTCACAACTGTATCTACAGTAATCAGTGGGCAGAGACAAAATTGCTACTCAGTTTCAGGCCAGTTTGGATAATGAGACACTGTCTCAATTTTTAAAAAGGAGGGGGAGGAGAAAATAGCAAAAGGATACATACCATGAGACTGACTTACTTAACTATAAATAACAGTTAAAATATCATTAGAGATAGGCATAGCCAAGCCACAAATAAGTTCCAGTCCAGCCCAGTTACAAAGTAGGACCCTGTATCAAAAACAAACAAACAAAAAACAAGCAACAACAACAAAATGAAATCAAAACCACTGAAAATGGTGACACATACCAACACTCAGGAGGGAGAAGCAGGTGGATCTCTGTGAGTTTAAGAACAATGTAGTCCACAGCCAGCTGGGGCTACACAGTTGAGACTGTCTCCAGAAAAA
>NW_022196906.1:92671155-92685511 GCF_008632895.1 Mastomys coucha
AAAAAAAAAAAAAAGAAAGAAAAAAAAAGGAGAAAAGGAGAGGAGGAAGGGAGAAAGGGAAGGAGGGATGGAGGGAGGAAAGATGGAAGAAAAATTATTTAGAGATGTAAAGATCACCAAAATCATAAAGATATAAAAACATACTAAGGAAATTAAAGTTCAGTGAAGTATCTCTTGCAAAAAGGAAGCAAAGGCCAGTCCTAATAGTGCTTGGGTTGGTGGTCTAGTGTGTCTATGGAGCCTGAGGCTAAGTCTTCTCCCACTATTCTTCATATTCACTGAGGCAGGGTCCCTCCAGTTGTACCAGAGCTCGTAGTATGGCCAGTTTAGCTAGCCAGCTTACTCCGGGGATCCTATTTCCACCTTCCAAGTGTGGGAATTACAGTCAAGCTGAGTGAGAGGTTCACCCAGCTTTTACTGAGTTCTGGGGTCTAGTTTGCTGTTTGCACAGTGAGCATTTTAAATGCTGAGCCCCTTCCCCTTTTGTGCATGCATATTTTAACAGTGACAGCAAATGCAAGGCCTGGCCAGGCTGTGGTGGCGCACACCTTTAATCCCAGCACCTGGGAGGCAGAGGCAGGCAGATTTCTGAGTTCGAGGCCAGCCTCGTCTACCGAGTGAGTTCTAGGACAGCCAGGGCTACACAGAAAAACCCTGTCTCAAAAATACCGAAAAAAAAAAGAAAGAAAAGAAAAGAAAAAAAAAATTCAAGGCCTGGCATGAAACTCATTCTCTAGTTGCTCAGCCTCCTGTGGGCTGGATGTTGGTGTTAACGACCAACTTCTCTGCTCTCTGAAGCTGCACTCACCCAGCACTGTCCCCACTAAGCTCCTACCATCCACCTGCCCAGCTGCTTGTTATAACTTTTGTCTTTACCTCTACATTTTAAGGCAGAAGACACATTATGGACTATAACAAGGCTCTGTATCCTGCTAATTGCTGCTCACAGCACTACTAATAATACTTGAGCTCCTACAAGGCTCTGGGTTCAATACCACATACACCCAAAGTCTGGATTACAGAGCATTTCAGATTAGGAAACTCAATCTCTATTATCCATTTTACAAAATTACATGTAAGATAGATCCTACATATTATGCATGAAACCAGGAAACTTCCAGGGCTGGAAAGATGTCTCCTTGGATAAGAACACTTCTAAAATAATTATGAGGGCTGGAGTTCAGATCCCAGCACCCACGCAACAAGCCAGGCATTACTGTATCCCAGCACCCAGCCCTGCCGAGGGCTTCGTGGCTCTCAGGGTAGCTGTGAAAATGGGAGCCCAGGTTTGAGAAAAGGCTACGCTTAAAATGAACAGGTAGAGACTGGTCAGAGGAGACTCAAAGTCATCTTCTGACCAGCATGTGTGCAGACAGACTTACAGACTCCCATATATGTGTCCACAGTCACACACACAGTCAGACACAGACACACACATAATATTAAAAACAACAACAACAACTCTTTGAGGCTGGCAAGGTGGTTCAACAGTTAGAGCACATCTTCTTACAGAGGACCCAGGCTCAGTTCCCAGCACCTTCATGGCAGCTGGCTATAACTCCAGTTTCAGGGAATTCCACACCTGTTGACCAGGCAGGCACACATGTGGTGGTCCACAGACCATACATAGGAGCAAAATATTCCTATGTAGAACATGAAATAAATCTAAGACAAACCAACCTGGACTGGTAACATGATTATACAAGCAAAAGTGTTTATAGTAACAGGTAAAGAAAACCATAGTTAGATCTCTAAAATCCATATAAAGGTGGAAGGAGGGGACCAATTGAACAAATTGTCCTCTGAATACATGAGTGCTCGCTCTCTCTCTCTCTCTCTCTCTCTCTCTCTCTCTCTCTCTCTCTTTCTTTCTCTCTCTCTCTCTCTGACACACACACACACATACACACACATATAATAATAATAATAGTAATAATAATTTTTAAGATTGTCTTAACCTAAGCTTTCACATAAAGATATGTAATAGCACGACTATTTGACACCCTCTTCCACTAGAAAACTGGACTGAGAACGAACAAGGCAGCCATTTATACTGCCCTTTGTCCACTACTTCCTCTATCGTGTGGCTATCAAAAGACTAAATGAGATTCTGGCAACATAAAAAAAACAGTTTTGAAAGGTCATGCTAAGCAGACAGTCACAGCTTTCATAGTGTCCTTGCTGCCTGTAGCAGACTACATGATGATCTGACCAGTTATGTTCTGAGAAAAAGCAAAACGCACATTGTCATTGCACTGTCAAAGGACCAGATCTATAAATACTCAATATCTTTATAAACATCATTTCCAACTGCATAAAGATCCAGTGCATATTAATGGAAAGGATCCTTGAGCAATGAAACTGAACTGCATGCAGGCAGCACCAGCTTCCCCGAACTCAGACAGGCAAGCTGAGACTGGGCCACTCTGTTGACCCCAAGGTAATAAAAACTATAACCTTTTAAATTAAGACAGATCAATGCCAGGCTTGGTGGTACCTGCCTATAATAATAGTACTGGGGGGGAGGGGGAGACAGGCTGTTCCTATCTCAAAAAACCCAAATCATGGTAGTACATAGGCCTCTAATCCCAACACTTGCGAGGTAGAGTCAGAAAGATCAGGAATTCAAAGTCAGCCTCAGATACAGAAAGACTTGGAGACCAGACTATGCTACATGAGACCCTGTCTCAATAAACAAAAAACAAAACCACAAAAAGAAACCAAAACAACTTTTTGTTTGTTTGTTTGTTTTTCAAGACAGGGTTTCTCTGTATAGTCCTGGAACTCACTCTATAGACCAGGCTGGCCTCTAACTCAGAAATCCTCCTGCCTCTGCCTCCCAAATGCTAGGATTAAAGATGTGCGCCACCACCGCCTGGTTCCAAAACAACTTTTAAATACTTCATTGTCCAAGGAAAAGCCTAACAGCTACACTTCACTGAAGATGTCCTTAGTGGTGCAGCGTGTGCTTAGCATGTGTGAAATACTGGATTAAACCTGAAGAGTCTAGGAAATTACATTAGCCCTGCTCGTGGGCACAGTGGTATACATGTCTCATTGCAGCACTCTGGATGCCGAGGCAGGAAAATAGCCCTGGGTTGAGGCCAGCCTGGACTACAAAATGAGCCCATATTTCAAATGAATAACCAACCCCACATTGATCATTCTTCCCTCCCACTTCCGGTATTCCCCCTCCACTTCCATATCATATGTTTTATTACTCTCCCTGACTCACTCATATCATTCTTCAAAATTTCCCTAATTTGACAGCTTCAAAAACCTGTCAGCCAGGCATAAATGGTGCAAGATTTTAACCCTAGCCCTCAGGAGGCAGAGACATATTTCTTTGAATGTGAAGCCGGTCTAGTCTAAGCTAGTTCCAGACCATTACAATTATAGCAAGAGTGAGACTCTGTCCCAAAACAAAACAGACAGACGGGGGGGGCTGGAGAGATGACTCAGTGGTTAAGTGTATCAGCTACTCTTCCAGAGGACCCGGGCTTAATTTCCAGCATCTACATAGCAGCTTACAACTGTCCATCACTCCAATCCCACAAGATCTGATGCCCTCTCTGGCCTTCACAGGCAGCAAGCATGAAAGTGTTGCCCAGGCATACATGTATGCACACCACCCATACACACAAAATAAAAAAATCACTAGAGTTGGGGCTGTGTGGTGGAGCACGCCCCACCACTTATGCCCTAGTACTGTCACACACCAGAAAAGGGCAATGAATCAGTAAAAATTATCCAGCTTCTGAAATACCCAAACTTGGAGGCTGGGGAAATAGCTCAGAGGTCCCAAGTCCAATTCCCACCCCAATGTGGTAGCTCACAACTGCTATAACTCCAATTCCAGAGGAGCTGACACCTTCTGGCCTTGGAAAACACTGCATACATGATGGATATACAGTCAAAGCGTTCACACAAATAAAATTTTTAAAAACGTGTTCAAACTTATAGGTAAATAACAACAATCTGCTTTGCTTCTGTTATCTGAGCTAGGAATGGCTTTGTGCTCCCGGCACCTGATAAATCTTTATTTGAACCAATAATAAGGCAGGCACACCAGTGCACCTGCCTTTTAACCCAGGCATTGGGAGGCAGAGGTAGACGTAGTTCTGAGAGTTTGAGGCTAGCCTGGTCTACAAAGCAAGTTTGGGGATAGCTAGGGATACACAGAGCAACCCTGTCTTCAAAAACCAATAACAACAACACTAAAAATCACCTTCATCCGGTACTAGTCTCACTACTGTGACCCCAGTACTCTGGAGACTGAAGAACTCAAGTTCCAGGCTAGCCTGTGCTTTACAGTCAATGTCAGAGCAGCTTGGACTAAAATATCAAACAAACAGAAGCAAGCAAGCAAACGCCTGTGAATTAAGCAACCCTAAATCTCAGTCCACCTTAAAGTGAGGCTTAGGGACCCAAAACACAAACCATGTCTCAAGAGATTAGAAAAAAACTAGAAGCTAACCGATGTTCATACTTTCCTTCTATAGTCAACTTTGTAAAAGACTAAGAGATAAAATCTACAAAATTGGACACTTACCTCAAAATAACAGCTCCCATTTCAGTCTTCTAGGAATATATGATATAACTTATTTTTACATGTGAATTAGTCATGGAAGACTTTTTCAGATTAGAAGATGGACTGCAAAATAAAAGGTTGAAAACAGAAAGTATTAATCAAAATAGAGTATTAAATGTTTACTATTTGTGTGTCACTTGACTGTTTATAGCCACACACAATTTAATACATTGGCTGAAAGATCTACCAAGGTTAAATATTATTATGTTTAGGATCTATGTTCCAATGTTCTCAGCTTTGGGACATTTACTAGTGGGTTTACATATTCAAGATCGAATCTAAGTAAACAATTTGTAGAAGGTAGTAAAAAATAAAAATGCAAGACCCCCTCAAGCCAGCCAGGAATATACAGTAAAGCCCTGTCTCAAAAAAAATTAAAAATTAAAAGCAACCACAAAATGTAAGACAAGACAGTTCTACAAGTAATTATGTCTAAATCCAAAGAAAAGCGTAGAAGACAAGAGCACAGATTGAACAGAGTCCACCTGTCTGTGTCCATTCTGATGGCCCATTACCAGCATAGCTCCAGAGGCCTTGGACAGTCATCCCACAGGAGAAGGAGGCTTGACCACCATGCTAACTAAGTGGTCATGACTAGTGGTCATGAGGTGTCTTCTGACCACTGAGAAAAGGCGACAATGACACTTGCGCTAGCAGAAGACATCCAGGCCAGTCAAACACCAGATCAAACAGGATGTGAAAGCTGTGTTCACATGGCATCACCCAGGTCAACACCCTGAATTCAGCCTAATGGAGGAAGGCAGTATACGCTCAACTGGCTCCTGACTAGGATTCTCTGGACGCTGTCACAGCCGAGATCACCACAGGCCAACTGGCTAATTCTAATGTAAACCTCTTATCTCTATAGAATGTTTAGTGCTGGAGAAAAAAAAATTTAGTATCGCTCTACCAGGGAACCCAAAAAGTTTGAGTCCCAGAACCAGAACCAATACTAGGCAGCTAACCCCAGCTCTGGGGAAATCACACACGTCTGGCCTCTGTAGGCACCAGCATTCGTGTGCACCTAAGGACAGGCAAAAAATCTAACTAAAAATAAAATTTTAAAAATCTTAATAAGTGCCTGGCGGTGGTGGCGCACGCCTTTAATCCCAGCATTGGGAGGCAGAGGTAGGTGGATTTCTGAGTTCGAGACCAGCCTGGTCTACAGAGCGAGTTCCAGGACAGCCCGGGCTATACAGAGAAACTCTGTCTCAAAAAACAAAACAAAACAAAGAAAAAAAAAACTTAGTAAGTAAAGCAGGCATGGTGGCTCACACCTTTAATCCTAGAACAAGAGGCAAGAGCACATGGATCTCTGTGAGTCTGAGGCCAGTCAGGGCTACAGAGTCGAGACCCAGTCTCAAAATGAATGAATGAATGAATGATGCAGGGCTACTCTTTACAGAGATGGCTTAAGCATTAGAGTAAGCATAGTTCCTCCTCAAGTAAGGAGCCCATGGTGTCTGCCACACTCAAGACACTAATTCAAGGTTTGATGACATGTCTTTAATCCCAGCACCTTGAGGCAGAGATAATCGAATCTCTGAATTTGAGGCCATCTGCTCTACATAGTGAGACCCTGTCTTTAAGAAAAAAAAAAAAACAAAAACAAAAAAACAAAAAAACACTAACTCTCTATTAAGTCTATTAAGTGGACAAGCATGTGCCCAGCCTGGTACAATACACCTATAGTCATAGGACTTAGGTAGAGGCAGGCGAATTATGATTTTACATAGTGAATGTGGAACCAGTCTGAGCTACATGAGACCCTATGCCAAAGAAACCAACAAATCAGACTGACCCCAGTACCTCCCTAGGAAAATCCCCCAGCCTCTACCAAATGGCTAACTGTCTCCATTTCCCCATCTGTAAGACAGTAGCTCAATCCATTCCCAAGGCTGGACCTGACTCCCCTAGCTCTGTCTTCCTGCCTCAGCCTCCCAAGTGCCTCCCGACTTCGGCATCCAGGCATGCACTAACAACAGGCTTAACTTTATTTTCTTCACTCTTCCTTCTTCTTGGTTTTTGGAAGCAGTGTCTCATACAGCCTACAATGACTTTGAACTCTTCACATACACACATCTGAATAAACATGAGGATGTACATACACATATGCCACAAATACAAATGGTCCCCATTCTCTCTTACTTTTGTCCAATTTATCACATGAGATATGGCCTGCTTACTACAATGAGCTATAATTTACCGATTTTTAAACACAGGAAGCTGGGAATAAGATTTTACAAAATTCTCTAGAACTCTGTGTGTGTGTGTATGTGTGTGTACATACATGCATATGTATACATACATATATATATGTAGAAATATGTACAAAAATAAAAATGTTATGTTTATCTTATGCTCATTTAAAGGCCGACATGTATGTCTGTGTGAGGGTGTGAGAAGCTCTGGTACTGAAGTTGCAGACAGTGTGAGGTGGCATGTTGGTGCTGGGAATTGAACCAGGGTCCTCTGAAGAACAGCCAGTGCTCTTAACCACTGAGCCATCTCTCCAGCCTCTAGAACCCAGTTTCTTTAACTGGGGGTTATGGTTCCACATAGGGTTTTTCTGGGGATCACAGAAAAACTGGCAACAGTAAAATGTCTATGAACATGGGACCACCAAATATTAATTGGAAATAGCCTAATGGATGCCTGCGTTTCTTCAGCTTGTGCTGCACTGCATCAGGAGACCGCTGCAACCTTGGCTCTGAAAGCAACAAGAGCGCTGTGCAATGCACCGCTGTCATCATGTCACTTCGGCCATCTCAGCTCCTGTCTGAGACTACTGCACTTTATGAATTCTTTCCCCGTATAGAGCGCTGTGCAATGCACCGCTGTCATCATGTCACTTTGGCCATCTCAGCTCCTGTCTGTGACTACTGCAGTTTATGAATTCTTTCCCCGTATATACAAGGCTTCCTGCTCTTCTAAGCACAACGATTTAATTATGGAAAGCAAACCCTTTCAGTTATCATCCCTACTGTTACTCCTCAGCATGGAAGTACCACTTTAGTGTATCTTTATATTGACTGGGTTGAAATGTTCTATTCTGTCCCCTGGCACTGCTAACAAACACACACCTTTAGTCCCAGCACTGAGGCGAGGCAGGTGGATCTCTGAATTTGAGACTAGTCTGGTCTACATAGATTTCCAGGACAGCCCTGTTTTAAAACTAAAACAAAAGTTCTGTTTAGGTAACTTATCACCATAGATACATTTTTCACATGAATACAGCTGTCAGGGGCAGAGGGTAATTTTTTAAAGTCATTTTCTGAATTGCTGACTCAGGGTTTCATAAATAAAAATGGCTACATAGATTTTTGGCTTAGGATTAGATCATGGTTTTCAACAATTTTTGAAGTGGCCCTGTACATACTTCTGACACTAAAAATTAGCAAGCATATCCACCTGTTAGTATGAAATTTTGTTTTTATCTTTAATACATGAGAAAAATAACTATATACCAAAGAATTACTTTAAAATAAACTTATTACTATCAGTAAACCTTTGATTTGTCTAACTGTTTCATATGCTTGCACACTAGGGGCCACGCAAAAGTGTCTTGTATGAAAAGGAGTCCTAAAGAGAAAGAAGAAGAAGCCCATTCTACACTGAGTAAAGGGTTAGCAGTCAGAAGGGCGAGAAGCCAGATGTGGTGGCCACAACTATAACCTCAGTCCTCAGGAGGCAGAGGCACCACTGTGCTGTTTGAAACCTAGCAGATGCAGAGAGCCCTATTTCAAAATTAAAGAGAGAAATTTAGGACCCAAGAAGCTTGTTTATCATATAGGTTCTATCAACTGTTATTTACTAAATAGTAATTAAAACTAATTTTAGTATTTGCCTTAACTGCTAGACAGAGTGCTGCAAGCCTGCTCTCCTGCCATGCAAGGGGCAGGAGGAGGGCCACTGCAAGCCTGAGGTCAGGAGGGGGGGCCACTGCAAGCCTAAGGTCAGCCTGAGGTCAGGAGGAGGGCCACTGCAAGCCTAAGGTCAGCCTGAGGTCAGGAGGAGGGTCACTGCAAGCCTGAGGTCAGGAGGAGGGCCACTGCAAGCCTGAGGTCAGGAGGAGGGCCACTGCAAGCCTGAGGTCAGCCTGAGGTCAGGAGGAGGGCCACTGCAAGCCTGAGGTCAGCCTGGTCTACAAAGCAAGTTCCAGGCCCACCATGGTTACAATGAGATCCTTCCTTAAAAGAAGAAAAGATGTTATTAATTTTTTTTCTTGATCTATTTTGTAGTCCTACCGAGGGCCTTGAACATGGCAATTAAGAACTCTACTATTGCTCTAAAGGGTGGTGGCGCACGCCTTTAAAAAGTCCCAGCACTTGGGAGGCAGAGGCAGGCAGATTTCTGAGTTCGAGGCCAGCCTGGTCTACAGAGTGAGTTCCAGGACAGCCAGGGCTACACAGAGAAACCCTGTCTCGAAAAAAAAAATCCCAAATTTTTACATTAAAACTTTTTTGGTCAAATATGGTTATGCACACCTTTAATTCCAGAATTCTGAGTTTGAGGCTAGCTTGGTCTACACATATGGACTTATGGACCAACCAGGGTCTCATAGTTAAGACTGTCTCAAACAGCAGAAAATATTTGTGAGGGTTTTTTTAAACAGGGCTTCATGTGCCCTGGGCTGGCCTCAACTGACTCCTGATCCTTCAGCCTCCACCACCAAGTGCTAGAGTTATAGGCAGGCTCCACCATGCTTGGCTAAAACTTGTTTTTATTTACTTATGTATATGAATGTTTTGCCTGCATGTACATCTGTGTACCACATATGCGCCCAGTGCCAAGGAGATCAGAAGAGGGTGTGGGATTCCCCCAAATCTGGAGTTACAGGCTGCTGTAAGCCACCACTTGGACACCGGGAATCAAATCCAGGTCTTATGAAAGACAAACCAGTGCTCTTAACCATTGAACCATCCCTCCAGGCCATAAAACTTTTTTAGAGTTAGGGTCTCACTATGTAAACCAGGCTTGCCTTAAACTTAGGGACACACCAACCTCTGCCTCCTGAGTGCATGTACCACACCAGTCTACTATGTCTCTTGACCCTTCATCCATTTGCATCTCCAATGCTTCACACAGCATAAACACATCCTCTCAACAAATGTTCCATGAAGACAGGAAGAAACTCACATGCTCTAATGTTGAAAGTGTATGTGGATGAAGTAGACAATCCCACAACCAATTCCTTAGCTAACAGAAATGTATAAAAGAAAACTCATGATAAACTGACAACGGTGCCAGCTGTAGAATAAAGAATACATTCAGACCTGGCATGACACAGTAGATCAGACCTTCAAAGTTTTGCCCTAAGGCAGCAAGGAAAGCTGACCCCAAACGGCAACTCAATTCTGAACACCCACAGCTCCAGTCCTCTGACGGAAAAAGCATCCACCTCTGCCCAGAAACAATTGCACCACTGTTCTTAAAGGGGCAGGAGAGGGCAGTTGACGAGGTAGGGAGAACCCCAACAACTGAGGACTAAGAGTGCAAGTATCTGGTGTCAGTGAAATAAATGCATGAGTACTTGAAACCTTCATCAAACGATAGTAGTAAAACAAACAGGGTTAGTGTGTAGGCCAGTGGAGGGGGTAGACATGACCCCTAAATGACTGATCACTACCACCAAAAATAAATGAAATAAATTAATATTAAAAATTGGGCTGAGGGCCGGGTGGTAGTGACAGTGGCAGCGCACGCCACGCCTTTAATCCCATCACTTAGGAGGCAGAGGCAGGTGGATTTCTGAATTTGAGGCCAGCCTGGTCTACAGAGTGAGTTCCAGGACAGTCAGGACTATACGGAGAAACCCTGTCTCGAAAAAACAAACAGGAAAAAAAAAATTGGGCTGGGGATCTAGCACAGTGGCAGAGTGTGTGGAGGCGCATGCTGTTCCATTCTCAGTAACACGCACAAGCACCAAAATAAATGTGATAATCAAATATATCTACCCTAGGATCTTAATGATCAACCAATATACCAAGATATATTTGCTAAATATCTGAACACTCGTTCCAAGGAAAGTAAATCATTTACAGAGAGGGCCTGGAAGATCCCCTCCCGACCCAGGCGCTGCAGCCTTCAGCACAGCTGCTGCTTCCTCTATGTTGCCATCATCTACTGTAAAAGGAAGCTCTCAATGCAGCTACCGTGTACTGTGAGTTGCAGAAAGTCTTTAACTCGTGTACTAAGAAAGCCTAACGCCCTTGGAATTAATCTGGTATTCCAATGATTTGTATCCTAATCAGTCAACCAACAGGGCATGTCATGTTGGAAAGGCAGCCACGATGGTTAGATCATTTACAGACAAGGTAATATTGCTCCCATATTTTCTTTAGTACATCTAGTTACTTATTTAATGTCTATGTACACAGACATATTCCTATTTTTTCTCCTTTGCTCATACATGTGAGCTAGAGCCTTGAGTAAATGAAATAGAGGTGATCAGAAGGAAATCTGGGCTGGAGAGACAACATTTCAGTGGCTAAGAGGCCTTGTGTGAAACCATGAGACCCAGAGTCAAATCCACTCATACAGACACATACAAACAAGTAAAATCTTAAGAAAAAAAAAAAAACCACTTTAATTTCTGCTGGGGTTCGTATTACATACTTAAGAACAAAACAATTGGGATATAGAATTGGAAGAACATAAATCCAAACATTTCTTTTTTTTTTTAAAGATGTATTTATTATTATATATAAGTACATTGTAGCTGTCTTCAGACACACCAGAAGAAAATGTCAGATCTCATTATGAGTGGTTGTGAGCCACCATGTGGTTGCTAGGATTTGAACTTAGGATCTTTGGAAGAGCAGTCAGTGCTCTTACACGCTAAGCCATCTCACCAGCCCAAAACCAAACATTTCTGCAGTTACTTCTTCCAGGGCAGCGTTTCTCAACCTTCCCAATGCTGTGACCCTTTAATACACTTCCTCATGCTGTGGTGACCCCAACCATAAATTACTTCATTGCCACTTCATAACTGTAATTTTGCTGCTATGAACTGTAATGTAAATATTGGATATTCAATTGAGAACCACTGTTCCAAGGAATACTGTAAGCAACCTTTAGAAGATCCCTAGGAATAAAGGCACACTTTCAACCCCAACACTTAGAAGGTGGAAGCAGGAAACTCAGGAACTCAAGAGTAAATCGCAGCTGTTACAGAGTTTGAGATAAGCCTGGACTACAAGAAACTCACAGTGTTACAAAAGACCCAGTGTCAATAATAATATTGACAATAAAGAAATAAACAAATCAGGATCATAACGTCTATCGGCTTGATTAAGTCCACAGAGCAATAATGCCTACATAGACTGACTGAGAAAAGGTATATTAACACCAGTTCTCACAAGCATCTGTAACTCAGGCTCCAGGGGATCCAATGTCTCTGCCTTGTGCTCACATGCACATTCCACATGCAAACAGGTACACACACACATAATTTCAAATGATAAAGACCAATCTTTAAAATAAAAACAGCAAAGAAAAGGAAACTCCCTATGGACCTAAGTACTACTGATGACAGATGTGATGTTAGCATATCCTCTCCTGTCTGAAACATGAGTAACACGAACTAAAAAGGATCTAACAATGCAAGTGTTTGCTTTGTTGTGGTGGTTGTTGCTTTGGTCTCACTGTACAGCCCTGGCTGTCCTTGAACTCACAGAAATCTGCCTGCCTCTGCCTCCTGAGTTCTTAGAGTAAAGGCGAGAGCACCAGCAAGACCCAGTGCTCTATTCATCTTTTGAAGTAAATGGTTTATCAATTACATTTCATGGCCTGTCTATTGTATTTTATTGGCTCATCTATTCAACAACAAATCTGTCTCCTTCCTCTATGCCCAGAACTTTTAAGATTAAGCTCAGGAAGGTCAAGCAGGTCAGCAAGGCAAAGACAACAAAACCAGAAAACAACTTCTGAAGGCCTTCTGACCCAAACCCTTTCATTGATCGGCACACATATTTAACTCTGCGAACATGATATGGTTAAGATTAGGAGGCTTCTATTTGCAGAGGGTGGTGATGGCAGGGTTTCACTAAGTATATAGCTTTGGCTGGCCTGGAACTCATGAGTAAGCCATAGCTGGAATGCAGGTATAAGCTCCCACACCTGGATCATTAACTTCCTTGCTGGTTACTAATTTTCAAATGGGGGGGGGGGGCAGGGCACTTATCTAGCCTGCACAAAAGCCTTGGTCTGTAGGACCTGTGCAGAAGTGTACTGGAGTAAATTGCACTTGAAAACAGACCAAGAAGTATAGCGCTGCTACAATGGTTACCAGAAAAATACCACAATAAATAAATGGCCAGGGTGTGGTGGTGCATGCCTTTCAACCTCAGCACTCCAGAGGCAGGTCTCTGAGAGTCTGAAACCACCCCAGCCAATATACAAAGTTACAGGACAGCCAGGGCTACATAATGAAATCCTTTGTATCAAAAAAAACAAACAAACAAACAAACAAAACCCTAAATAAACAAACAAGAAGCTGGTATGGTGCCTTACACCTGTAATGCCATCATTCAGGAAACTAAGTTTAGAGTATTACCCCAAATTCCAGGACAGCCTAGGCTAAAGTGAGACATTGACTTTCAAAACACAAAACAGGGCTGGAGAGATGGCTCAGCGGTTAAGAGCATTGATTTCTGCTCTTCGGAAGGTCCTGAGTTCAAATTCCAGTAACCACATGGTGGCTCACAACCATCCGTAAGGAGATCTGATGCCCTCTTCTGGGGTGTCTGAAGACAACAACAATGTACTTACATATAATAAATAAATACTTAAAAAAAAAACACAAAACAAAATTAATCGTATTTAAGACCTGAGACTGTAACTCAGTGGTAGAGTGTTTGCCTAACATGTATGAAGCCCTAGGTTCAAAACAAGCACAGCCATGATAATGGTGATGAAGATGACAATGGCCTGGTGCAGGAAGAACGTCACCCAGCCTGGACTACATACCAAGAGCAGAAAATCAGACAGACCTAGAGTTAAAGACCTGATTCTCGTGGGGCTAGATAGATGGCTCAGTGATTAAGAGCACTAGCTCCTCTTCCAGAGAACCCAGGTTCAATTCCCAACACTACAATTGCAGCTCCCAACTACCTCTAACACCAGAACCCTTTTCTGGCTCCATAGGTAACAGGCACACGTGATACATACATAGATACAGCCAAAACACTTGTATACTTAAATACGTACTTTTTAATTTGACTCTCAGAACTAGTGAGATAGCTCAGCAATTAAGACACTGTCTCAATGTAACTCCAATCTCAGGAGATCCTACACACAAACATACATGCAGCCAAACACCAGTGCAAATGAAATAAAAATAAATGGTAAAAAAAAGCCATACACATAAAACATATTTTTTCTTACATCTGACTCTACTTCTCAAAAATAAAAAAAAAAAAAACCTTTGCTCCATTTGACATGTAGCTTCCTGAAATTCCAGTTTCCTCGGTGGTGATGTCATTAGCACCTTCATTAGAGAGTTGTTACAAAAATTACAGAAAGCACTTAGCACAGCCTGACATATAAGTAAGCATCCAATAAACATTTGTTATTTTTAGTCTGCCTAGTCTCACATACAGTAGGAGGCACTCGGGAGCTTTTCTAATATGCTATACGCACAGACACAGCTTTAAGAGGTAAAGGTGTAAGAGGAAGCTGGTGCTAAGCACAGTAGCAAGTATCAGTAATGGCAGCCAGGGGAGGTAGAGGCAGGAGACCAGGGGCTTGAGGGTAGTAATGGCA
>NW_022196906.1:92685521-92692032 GCF_008632895.1 Mastomys coucha
GAGGCAGGAGACCAGGGGCTTGAGGGTAGTAATGGCAGCCAGGGGAGGTAGAGGCAGGAGATCAGGGGCTTGAGGATAGGCTGAGCAACAGTTAGAGCCCAGCCACAATTATTTAAGATGTTGTCTCAAAAACATAAAAAACAAACAAACAAACAAACAAAGATGTTGTCTCTAAAACTAAAACAAAATACAAGCCAATGGCTCACTTGGTAGGATGCTTGCCTAGCACTCGTGAGGCCCTGGGTTCAGTCCCCAGTACTCAAACTAGGCAAGTGCTGCTGCAATCCCAGGAATACAGAGATTAAATGAGGAAAAATGCTTAAAGTTCAGCCAGCCTGGGCCACACAGAGTAGCAGTTAGGTCTACCAGGTCTACACAGTAAGACTGTCTCCACACACCACCACTACCACAACGCCACCACCTCACTCTGCCCCAAATACAAGTGACAAGTCTGACTACTAACTCATCACAGAGAAGCATCACAGAGAAGCACTCAAGTTCCTCATCAAGGAGACATGGAGAGAGGGCTCAGGTGTGTCTGGTGGTCAGTGTGCATGTGGCCTTGGGTTCATATTCAATAACACAAAATAAAAGTGCTAGAATAAAGGTGAAGTCATACAGCATGAGTTAATAACGGACTGGGTGTGGAGGTTCCCAGGCAGGGGAGAAGGTTAGCCTGACTCTGGGACAACCTTAGCTAAACTATCAGGCCACATGGAAGTGAGGGTGTGGCTTAGTGTTAGAGGGCTTGCCCAGCACACAGAAAGCCCCGGATTCCATTCCCAACACTGCAAAACAGGTAACTTTAAACCTATGTCAACTAATTGATGGAAATTAAAGAGCTATTATATGACATCTGGGTGAGGTAGTAGTGACCTAGCCTTAAAAACAACATCTCTCAACCAGAAGCTAAGGCAGGAGAATCACAAGTCAGGCCAACCTGAGCTCCAGACTGAGACCTCACCTGGGGCGTGGGCATATCTCTCATACCTCCAGGGGGCAGGTAGGCCTTCAGGGCATTTAATTTCTATGAAAACTGCCTTAGATTATTTTAAAAGAAGCAAACTCCAAGTTTGATTATATTTATAATTCTGATCATCTTAAATGTTAGTTGTTCAGATCTGAAAATCTCAATTATTTAAACTAGTGATATAAAAATGTGTCCAAATGGAGTTTTGACCTCTTGTTGACAGCCACTAAAAATGCCTTTAAGTGGCTCAGCAGGTAAGGAATTCATGGAATTCTGGTCTTCAGTCTAAGGATCACTGTGGTTGACCACAGTCAGCACCAAATTATGTGGGCAATGCAGGTTGGTCATCTAACTACTTGAATGCCTTCCATCTTTTCCCCACTTCACAACTGCCATTACTTCAAGCAACAGGAAGAATATATTCTGTGAACAGAATACAGTTAAAAAATATTCTTAGTTCTTAGAGCTGCCCAGGGACAAACTATGGTCAGGAATGTGGATAAACTGCAGTTTAAAATAAAGCTTCTGGATTACTACCCGATTTCTTTTAATCTACTTAATCCTCCAGTTCAGGCATGGATAGTCAGGATCACATTCCTGTCTAAGGCAAATGATCACTTGCCTGGTGGTCTCCCCAGGGGCCTTAGCACTAGACAACCAAGCCACAGGGCAATCGGAAACTGACAACCTGGATCATAAGGACACCAGAAAAAAGGACTGTTAGATTTCAGCAGTAAATTATTCCCAGTTAAGGACCCAAACCTCAGGTTATGGGTTCATTATTGTAAGAGCTATTTTATAGGCCACAAATTCTAACATTGTACAGCTATGAGTTCCAGGCTAGCCTAGGCTAGAGACCCTGTACCACTCTCCTCCAGTCCCAAAAAAAACCAATCAAGGATTTATATATTTTCTGAGGAAATAATAGAACACTAAATTAAGCATATTAGGCTGGAATCAAGTAAGAAACTGAACAGCTACATTTGCAAAGCACTAAAGGCAGAGGTGGTGTACCATCACTTAGTCACCAGAAAACTGACCACCTAAAAAAGTGCTAGATAAAGTGAACAGGCTACCAGCATGCATATAGAAAGAAAGAGAAAGAAAGAGAGAGACAGAGAGAGAAAGAAAAAAAAGAGAGAGAGAGAGAGAGAAAGAGAGAGAGAGCTGGTCTGGGATGATGGCTCAGTGGTTAAGAGCAACCACATGGTGGCTCACAACTGTCTATAATGTGAGCTCATGCTGTCTTCTGGCATGCAGGTGTACACGGAAAAAGAGCACTCATACACATTAAGTAAATAAATCTTTTCTTTAAAAAAAAAAAAAGGAGGGCTGGTAAGATGGCTCAGTGGGTAAGAGCACCGACTGCTCTTCCAAAGGTCCTGAGTTCAAATCCCCGCAACCACATGGTAGCTCACAACCACTCATAATGAGATCTGATGGCCTCTTCTGGTGTGTCTGAAGACAGCTACAGTGTACTTATATACAATAATAAATAAATCTTTTGATAAAAAAAGAGGAGGAAGGAAAGTAGAAGTTAGAAGAAGAGGAAGAAAAGTTGAGCCAGGTATAGGAGTGCACGTCTTTATGGTTTCTTGTTCGTTTGTTTGTTTTGTATGTATGTGTGCTTATTCATTTTGGTTTTTCAAGACTGGATTTCTTTGTGTAGTCCTGGCTGCCCTGGAACTCTAGGCCAGGCTGGTCTCCAACTCACAGACTGATCCATCTGTCTCTTGCCTCTCAACTACTAGGAGTAGAACCATCTCAAGCTGGTACTTGTCTTTAATCCCAGCACAAGAGACAGAGGAGACAGAAGCTGGAGAATCTGTGTGTTCAGGCCAGGCTGATATTCTTAACAGCCAGAGCTAACAGACATGTCTTTAAAAAAACAAAAACAAACAAACAAACAAAAAAAAACAGCTGAGTTCAGAACATAATCCCCACACTATCTGGCATGCTCACAGTAAATACATGGGAATTTCGTTTTATCATAGATTGGGGGCAAGAGAGAGGCAAGGATATGTATGGCTCAGCAGGTGAGGATAAGGTAAGCCTGCCAAACCTGACAACCTGAGTTTGGCCCTCTAGAAAGTTGTCCCTGCTCTCCACACAAGAGCTGTGGCATCTTCTTCTCACCCCTAGACATACACATAACCAATAAGGAATGCATTAAAAAAAAGAAAAAGCTGGCCAGACAAGATGCCATAAAGCTTTCGTCAACACACCCCAGAGTCTGAAGCACAAGGGTGTATATAAGTTCCAGGCCAATCTTGGATATACATATTGAGATCCAGCTCAAAACAATTTAAAGTAGCAAAAAATATCTTTTAACTAAAAAAATCTCCTTAGTCACCCAAGAGTGGTCCGGCACACTTTTTATCCCAGCACTTTCGAGGCAGAGATAGGCAGATCAATCACCCTATTACAAGTTTGAGGCCAGCCTGGTCTGTCTACATATCTCCAGGACAGCCAAGGATGCATACACAGACCATCTAATCCCAACTGTGCATTTAATCCTTGACTTTCCCTCACTCACTACAACCTTCTGAGTCAATTATTTACCCTAGAGACAATCATGGAATATGTGCAAAAACAAGCCCACTAGCTAGAACCTTTCCAAAAAAGCCAGAGTGGAGCCAACACCAGGACTATGGAAAGGCAGACCTTGATTGCAATAAAATAGAAGACTCCTCTCCCTAGAATGGCGCCTCTCACAGGTGCACAAGGACATTTCGGACTATTCCAGGAGCACAAGCTCTCCTTAGAAAGCGAGCCCAAACAAACTGGAAACACCAGGGGAGGGGAAAAGAGGGGAATCCAAGAGTCATTGCCTTTCTCCCCTTGCACTTCATGTTTGTTTACATTCCAACATCTTCTCCTGTGTTTCTACTATGACAATGGACTTGCAGACTTCAAACTTTGCTTTTTGTTTTCTGAGACAGGGTCACGTACACTAGTAACCCAGGCTAGTCATGAGCCTTTGACTCATGGCAACCCTTCTGCTTCAGCCTCTTGGGTACTGGATTACAGGAATAGGCCACTTATGATTTTTCTATGATCCTTCTTTGCTAACCAACCTGCTGTACAATTTCCAGGATTGACATTTCAGGAAAATCCAGGGAGAAATCCTGAATGATTTGTCTTTTTATACAACATGACTGGGCTCTCGAGAAAGTAGTCAGTAGAAACCAGATGACAGGCATTTTCTCCAAATAAAGTAATATGTGGTAACTGAAACAAATGATCAAAAGATTATATACACTACTGCCACAGTTACAACGTGTGTACTTCTGCATGCGCGAGTGTGCGCGCACGCGCGCGCGTGCACACACACACACACACACACACACACACATATATAATGGAAGGTTCTCACACCTTTGATCCCAGCACACCATTGGCAGAGAGAGAGATGGATCTCTGTGAGCTTGAGGATGGCCTAGTCTACAGAGCAAGTCCAGGCCAGCCAGAGCAACACAGTGAAACCCTGTCTCAAAAGAAAGAGGCACAGACAACAGAGTAGGCAAAGCAATTAAAGGATATGAAAATAAGGTTTGGATTGTCTTCTGTTACTGAGAGGCCACGGGTACAGCAGAATGGTAGAATTGCTGGTTGCCATGGTGGTACACACCTGCAATCCCAACCATGGGAGGTGTACACAGGAAATCTCAAGTCTCAGGGCTGCCTGGACTATACAGCCAGACCCTGATGCAGAAAGATATGATAGAAAGCAAGGGAGGGAAGGGCTGAAGAGGGACAAGGGAGAAGGAGAGATGAGAAATTACAATCCAGGAGGATCAGAGATGCTGGCAAGAAGGTATGTAAAGAAAATTCAATCCTGATATATCTTAGAAGTGAATTTGGAAGGCTTAAAGAGCTGGGTGTGTAGGAAGAAGGGACAGTGGGGACTTGCAGATGTGCTCCTGTACTCACAACTCTTAGAAGACAAGGCAGAAACATCACCAAGAATTCAAGACCAGCTCCACAGCAGGAGAGACACTGTGTAAAAACCAAAACAAAATGTATGGCCACTGGAGTTTTCACTCAAGGATAGAGAGTGGGGTGAGAAAGACTCATAAAATGAACAGGTTGCTGGGCATGGAAATATATGCTTGTAGTTCTAGCACTTGGGACACAGAGGGATCAGGAATTTGAAGCCAATTTGGGCTCCAGGAGGCTCTGTCTCAAAGCAAGTTAAAAAAAAAAAAAAGGTTAGGGGATGGAGTTAGGAGCTCTCTATTTGAACATTACACACACACACACACACACACACACACACACACAGTATTTTAAACTCAATCCCTGCAAGCATGCTAGACAAGTGCTCTATCCACTAAATTAATGCCTAGTCCTGACTGAAGGGATGGCTGCTTGATAAGTGCACCCACTGGTCTTTTAGAGAACCTGGGTCCAGTTTCTGTTTTTTTAAGTTTCTGTCTGTGCTCATGCTAGCCTAAAACTCATGTACCACCCAGGATGGCTCCTTACTCTGCCCTCCAAGTGTCAGGATTATACGGAGCATTCATAAACCATCTCTTCAGACAACGTTCCCTCTGCTCTACACATAACGAGTCCTTTAACTCTTTCAAATCTACCTCTAAAATGTACCACCTGCAATTCCAGATCCAGAGGATCCAATGCCCTTTTCTGGCTTCCACTGACAACCTGGCATTCACATGACTCACAAACATACATGTAGGCAAAACACTCACAGACATAAACTTTAAAAACTAAAAGAAAAAAAAATTAAAAAGGATGCCTAGAAACAGGGCCAGGGGCCAGAAGGGTAGCTCAACGTGGGAACACTTGCCTGGCAAGGGCATGGAGCTGGATTCCATCACCAGAACCACAAAGCCTCCATCCTATCCAGATCCCAAAAAAATTAAAGAAAAGAAAAATGTATAGGTCTAGATGTAGCTGAAGTTTAATGCTCAGGACTAGTGATAAAAATCTGAGTCAACAACATGTGATAATATTTAAAGAGGGAAGTGAATGACATCATTCAGGATGAGCACAGGTAAAGAAATGAAGAGGGACAGCCAGGAGGCCCTCAGGGATTTAGGATGTTTTCAACACGAGATGTGAGGCTGAAACAAAGAGCAAAGAAGAAGAAAGCCTGGAAACTCAAGGCCTAGAAAGTTCCCTGCCATTATTACAGGAGTCTCCTGTGATACAGCATCCCCACCAAAGCCACCTTTTCCTATCTGCACATATTTATCTAAGGTCTATAGTTTAAAAATCTGAGGTTCAGAAAGACTGGCAGAATCCCTACAACTGCAGCTCTTTCGACTCTGACTTAGGTCAAAGTCTACTGCCAAACCAAGGTGTCACTTCTGACCCTCAGCCTTTTCATTGTGGGTAGCAGGAGTAACAAGCTACAAAGCAGGCAACTGGGCTGTGGTGGCACAGCCTTTAATCCCAGCACTCCAGAGGCAGAGGCAGGAGAATCTCTGTGAGTTCAAGGCCACCTTGGTCTGCAGAGTGAGTTCCAGGACAGCCAGGGCTACACAGAGAAACCCTGTCTTGGGAGTGGGTAAAAAA
>NW_022196906.1:92692042-92705204 GCF_008632895.1 Mastomys coucha
AAAAAAAAAAAAAAAAAAAAAAATCATCTAGGCTGCAGGATTCACTTTTGCTTTCCATATAATTTATGACATTCACAAAACAAGTTGATTAGGGATCAATCCACTTGCAAAAAAATAAAAACCAAAGCAGGAAAACAGAGGTGGGGATATTAGCTATGGGTATCTTACCCTGTGTGAAGGTCTGGGCTCAATCCTCGGCATTCACACACTGAGGGAAGGGAAGCCCACACAGAGACAGGACATGGCCCAGCTGGTACGAAAGTGCTTAACTAGCATGCAGGAAGCCGAGTGTGATCTGCAGCTCCGCATAAAACCATGTGTGGTTTACAGGTGTATGGTGGAATCCCAGCACTAAGAAGGGGAGGTGCAGAATTGCCCAGAGATACAAGAATCGGGAGCTACACAGCAAGTCACAGGCGGGCCTGAGGATAAAGCGATATTCTGTTTTGGGTTTGTTTTGGGCTTTGTTTTTCAGTATACAACGGGGCTGGGGACACGTAAACTCTGCAGTAAAGCACTTGCCTAATATAAAAAGCCCTGGGTTCAAAAAAAATTTAAAATAAATTAACATCCGGCTTGTTGTCAGGCCAATGATCTTTAACACTGCAAGAAAACCAACCCGAGTTTTCCACTTTGTAAAAACACCCAGAAGGTGGAATGTCCTAGTCAATGTGTCGTGTGAATCACAAGGGCAAACTAAAGATGTTTCTTAAATCCTTTTGGCTTTAGTGAATACAACTTCAATTTTACCGTTTCGGATTTTTGCCTTCCGAAACTTGGGCAATAGCCTAATCCAAGTCACCCTGATCTTTGACACATTATAGACTTTCTACACAGTTCTGCTTTCTGCTTTCTTTTTTAAAAATCCGTTCGTGTGGGTGTGTGTGTGTGTATGTGTTCCTCAGATGTCACACATCTTATTGTTTAAGGTAGGGTCTCTTATTGGCCTAGGGTGCCACGATTCTGCTAAGCTAGTTGGTCCACCAGCAAACCCCTGGAATCCACGTGGGTGCCCCTCCCCAGCAATGGGACTACAAGTGGATGCCACCCTAATTTTTTTTTTTTTAACATCTATTCTGGATACTCCGAGCTCTGTAATACAAGGACAAGAGAGAAAGAGGCATGAATCAAAGCCAGCCTCGTCTATAGAGTGAGTTCCAGACCACTGAAGGCTAACACCACAAAGTTCTGTCTCAAAAGATCCAAAACAAAATAAAACAAACAAAAAACCTTACAAAGTAGAATCCGCAAGTGATAATGGACTCCTTGAAGCTCAGACTCCTTGGAGATTTCATTACGACTCATATTCCCAACCATCCATTCAGCACCTCAGAATAAATACTCATCTAATTCAATTATGATGACTTCACCAGACAGTAAGTAACACTGCCCACAATGATGTTTACAAAAGCACTTGTCACTCCCTTCGGATGTAGCAATGCAGAAAAAAAAGAATATGTTTCCATACTCTTCCTGTGTTTATACTCTGTAACAAGTGACAATTTAAGTGTCACTTCAGATAGGTTAAATATCAAAGCAAGTCAGGTAACATGTCCCACCATCTTCCACGTTGTGTAAACTGTAATTCTGAGAGGATTCGTAGCACTAATTCACTCTGTACCTAAGACAGGTTTCCAAGTCAGCCTTTGCAAGAGAGAAAAACTACAGAATTCTACAAAGAGACCACAGAATCCTACTCTGGCCGCTGTAAGATAACAGGCTCCTTCATTAAGCAACTCGGGTTGAGCTTATTGCAACACTAGAGCGGTTCGGAAATAAATTTGCCCCCAATGCCAACCTCCACGAAGGAACAAGCCAGAGCCAGCAAGGATGCTGCAGCGGGCTGCTCCCAAAAGCTCCCGTCCACCGAGCACTCACAGCCAGATTAGCTCGGCCTCCCGCAACCCCCAGGAGGTGAGTATTCACAGTTCCCGCTTCACATCTCCCCGGGGTATTTTAGCCAAGGCCGCGCGGGACGCGTTAGCCGCGGCACCCGGACTCTGACCGGTCCGAAACCGGAGAGCCCGGAACCGCGCCGCGAACGCTGCGCCGAAACACCTGAGGGTCTGCAGCCGCCGGGCGTCCGCACCGACACCGGCAGGGCCGTTCGGCACCCGCTCTCTCGGTGGTCGCCCACGGGGCGCCCTCCGCGGCTCCGTGTCCGCCGCCGGAGGCCTGGGCGCCGCGTACCTCGGAGCCCGCGCACCCGCGGCCGAGCCCGGCAGGAAGCGCCCGCCCGAGACGCCAGAGCCGCAGCCCGCGCTCACCTGCCCCGCGCGCCGCCACCGGCTCCCGATCCCGCGGCGCCGTCAGCAGCTCCCGCAGCCGTGCCCGCCTGGCTCCCGCACCCGCATGCCCGGCTCCCTGCCTCCTGCTGCCTTCGGGGCTCAGCGCGACACCCGCCCACCGCCCACGACCATGGCCGGCTCCGTCGCAGCCGCTGCACCGCCCGACGGAGCACGCGCGCGCCACCGCCGTGCCCGCGCCTGCGCGAGTGCGCGCGCGAGCCTCCCGGGCTCTCCTCCCCGCTGCCCGGCCCCGCCCACCCTCTAGGGCCAATCCCCCGACGCCCGCCTCCAGGCAGCCCCGCCCACTCACCGCGCAAGGCTCGCCCGGGCCCCGCCCCCCGAGGGGAGGTAGCCCCAGCCTCGCCCTGTGCTGCTGTCTGTGCCGCGTTCCGACTGCGCTGCCGGCGCGCTTGGGTTGGCTCGCGGAGCACTGCGGTGTCTGCAGCCCCCCGCTCGCCGCCTTCGGGAAAACCTGCGCCTCCCGGTTCCGCTTCTCCGCAGAGAACCCCTTTGTTCCCACGGCCCAGCTGGCCTTCCTTTCCCTGCGATGTGAACGATCATTTATTTAGATGTAAAGAGTCCAGCCTTTGAAATACTTCCGTGCTCGTCTCTGCACCACCGCAGCTGACGTTTGGCTGCCAAACCTTACACTTTGCCCAGCGCTTTTTTTCTCGCCTCTGTCTCCCTGCTGTCGGGAAATGTCATGGCTCTTCCTTTAGTGAGACGCTTGAATTTCACTTACTGTCAGCCAAACCTTGGACGAGGGGGACAGAGCTCAACGGTAGGGCACTCACATAGCCTAAGAGGTCCGGCGTGGGATACTTGTAGTCTTTTTGTTTACATATAGTAAACCTACTGTAACCTAATGCCACTCTAACAATTCAAGCAAATACTTGAGCAGTCTGGGATAGAATCTACAAGTAGAACGAAAATGAGACAAGTTGGCAAAACAATAGTTGCCAAGTTGGGGTTGTAGCTCGGTGATTTAAAAAAAAAAAAAATCAAGCGTGGTGGCTAATGCCTACCAAGCTCAGCGTTCAGGACCCTAAGGCAGGTGCATTGCCAGGCCAGCTAGGTTTCTTCCTGAGTTGCAGACTAGGCAAAGCTGCATAGCAGGGACTCTGTCTCAAAACAACAAAGGATAACCTATTTCACCACCGGTTTGGGGTTTCTAAAAGCAATTGTATGTGGAGCTGGCTTTTGAGGCTTCAGCCCATTGCTAGTAGGACATCAAATGTTTAACCCAACTGTGAACCCTGGGTCTTTTCAGTTGTCCAGTGAATAGAATTCCCCTGAATATTTAGCGAGGTCACAGCCAGAAATGTCAGTAAAGGACCTTCACAAGTTGACCCTTGACCCTTGTACCAAGCAAGCTTCTTCCTTCCCCTCCACCACAAGGTCAGTCTCATGCCCAGGACAGAATCGAAAGTATCTTGCATTAGACTAGCGATGGCTTTCTGACCAAGCAGAAACGGGTTATGAAAACAACCAGGCACAGTGACGCAAGCCAGCCTGGGAGATCTGTGAGTTGAAGCCAACCTGGTCTACAGAGGGGTTCCAGGAGAGCTAGGAGTACATAGAGAAACCTTGGGGGTGGAGGTGGGGAAGTCAGAGACACAGAGACAGAGAGAGTAAAACAAGAAGCTTGCCAGTCAAATACCTGTGAAGTTTCTGTGAGTACTGGGGATGGAAATGCTAGAATAGGAATGTACTATGACAAAGAGTAGACTTAGGCCTAACCTTTACTCTGTCATACAGTACTTGGAAAAGCTACTCAGGGAGATTAGACTGTACACCAGTAAATTTTGAATCATCTCTGTGTGTTAAGAGTTCTATGATGTATTCCTCTCTGCATTGTTTTGGTGCTAAGAACCTCATCCACTTGTCATCAGTAACCTATAAAGAATGAACACAGTTTGAATGTATATGGATGATTTAATTATACCTTCATGCTATGATTTGTATTCCTGTGTGTTTTAAAAGCATCCAGCCTGAAATGAAATGCAATAGCTTGAAAGGGTGCAAACAGAATAGTGGGTTGTTTGGCTAGAGGGTAATAATTCAAGTAGATAATTAGGTTTTCTGGTTTTTATAAATTTCAATACAATAAAATCTTGTGTTGTTTTAGAGGAAGGGATTAAATGCCTGTCAGCCCCAGAAAACTGGGTTCAGGCACCCACCCCCATTCCCAATGTAGCAATGAAAGAAACACGGAATCAGGAGATAGGAGTACATGTATCCCAAAAATGCATCCTTATGGAATCTGTGAATGTGACCTTAGCCAAAAAAAAAAAATGTTTGCAAGTCTAATTAAGTTAAGGGCTTGGAAATGAGGTCACCCTTCCTTTAGAATCAACCAAATCCCAAAGATAAGTGTCCTTATAAAAGAACGAGCAAGGTCAGGCCTGGTGGTGCACATCTTTAATCCTAGTACTTGGAAGGCAGAAGCAGGCAGAACTCTGAGAGTTTGAGGCCAGCCTGGTCTACAAAGCAAGTTCCAGTACAACCAGGGCTGTTGTACAGAGAAACCTTGTCTCCAAAAACCAAACCAAACAAACACAAAAACAAACAAAAGAACTAAAATAAATAAATAAATAAATAAATAGCAAGCCTGTAATGGCAAAACTCAAGAAACCTGAGCCTTTAAATCTTTAAAAACAAAACAAAACAGAAAAACAACCCAGAAACGTAGTTCCTCATGGTTCTAGACTCCAAAAGTGATGTCAAGATGCCTGCAGGCTGGCTCCTTTTAAGGTTTCACAGGTTAAACTGTGAAATCTGAACAAAAGAAAAAAATAAGAGTGGAGAAATAGAAGAAGGAACATTAAGAGGCCAGCCTGGTCTACATAGTGAGTTCCAAGCCAGCAAGGGCTACATAGTGAGACTAAGACCCTGACAAGACAGACAGACAGACAGACAGATTAATAAAAATAAAAAGAGAGAAGATTGATTTGACAAACAGAAGAAGGCAATGTGAAGAATGTTGGTACAGGAGCAACGCATCCTTCACAACCTAAGGACACCAAAGTTACTAGCAGCCACGGGAGCTAGGAGGACACAAAACAGTGCCTTAACTCCTTAAAAGGAGCCAACCTGCAGGCATCTTAACATCACTTTTGGAGTCTAGAACCACGAGGAACTACATTTCTGGGTTGTTTTTCTGTTTTGTTTTTTTTTTAAAGATTTATTTATTTATTTTATGTATATGAGTACACACTGTAGCAGTACAGATAGTTGTGAGCCTTCATCTGGTTGTTGGGAACTGACTTTTAGGATCTCTTCTCGCTCCGGCCAACCCAGCTCACTCCAGTAGACCCCTCCTCACTCAGTTCCTGACTGCTCCAGCCTAAAGATTATTATAAGTAAGTACACTGTAGCTGTCTTCAGGCACACCAGAAGAGGGCTTCAGATCTCATTACAGATGGTTGTGAGCCACCATGTAACTACATTGGTGGGATTTGAACTCAGGACCTTCAGAAGAGCAGTCAGTGCTCTTAACGGCTGAGCCATTTCACCAGCCCTTGTTTTTCTAAAAGGAAGCCAAGATGGTGAAGTGACATATCAGAGAAAGTCAAGGAACATCATCCTGTCCTACCCCCAAGGCTGGCCTGCTGCCTCTCTCCTCTCCTCTCCTCTCCTCTCCTCTCCTCTCCTCTCTTCTCCTCTCCTCTCCTCTCCTCTCCTCTTCAAAGACCAGGAGAGAAGATCCAGCATCCCATATTAGTACCTTGGGAGGAAGGGGACAGAAAAAGACAGAGAAAGAGCATAGAGGGAGGGGGAGGGGAAGAACAGGCAGCAGCCACTTGTGCAGAGACAGACAAACCACAGTGGGAAACCTACAGATAAGAGTGGGAGGAACTTCTGAGGTGAAGCAGAAAGCTGCCCATCCCTATCTCTTCTTGGCTCAGGCAAGAAAAGCATCACTTCATAAATGCTTGATACCACCCTTATTGCTTGTAAGTGTATAAATGTTGACTTGGCCCCTACAGGGTGAGAGGTATATGCTGGGGTTGATCCCTGTGCCTCATAGGATGTTTGTCATTGGATGCCATCCTGCATCCCTAGCCCACGGTTTGTTGGTTGATCTTCTTATTATTTATTTTTATTGAATTTTTTGAGACAATGTCAGGTTTTGTTTTTTAAATGATCCTGGCTGACATGAACTCACTGCTATCCAGCTGTCTCATCGTCCCAAGTGAGGGGATTACAGATATTGATCACCATGCTTGTCTTGAATCATTTTTTTTTCTGTTGTTTGTTATGTTTTAATTACTTCTATTTTAAAAAAAATATTCTAATTTTTATACAATATATTTTGATTGTATTCTTTACCATCCCCGAAATCCTCCCGGATTCCCTCCCATCTTCCCACTTACCCAATTTTGTGCTCTCTCTTTTACTCTCAAACACACACATACACACACACACACACACACAGAGTCACACACACAAATACCATGGAGTCGATTGTATGTAGGTTAGCTACTCTTAAGCCTGAAGCCTACCATGGAGTGTGACTTATATAATGCTGTGACACTCCACTGGAGAAAGCTGGTTTTCTCTCTTCCAGACTTTATTGATCGCAACTTGCTTCTTAATTAATAATAGAACTATTTAATATGACTTGAAAATTTTTATCATGACCACTTCTGTGGTCTATCTACAATGTGTCTAGTTTGAATATACATATATATGCATAAGAAAGCACTCATAGTCTATAAGTGGTAGCCTGTCATCCTGGCACTTTGGAGCTGGAGGAAAGAAAGGTCTGAAGTAAGACCAGCCTCTGCTACATAAGGAGTTCCAGACCAGCCTGAACTACTGAAGACTATGTCTCAACAACAACAACAAAAACCGGACGGGAGGACTGTGATGTACGGAGGGAATGGCTGTCATTGAAGAAAGAAAGCAGAAGCAGGGAGACAGATGGCTAGAGAGCATGATGGTGTGGCCTCAAGGGTAGCTCCAAGGGCAGGAAGTAGGCTGAGAAACCTACCTTGCAAACCGAGTAGGCCATTTCACACTGTAGTTTAACAAATAGTTCTCCATCCTGTAAAAGTGTGGACCTAGAATCATGTTGTCCTGTACAGGAATATAAGGGATAATAAATCGGATACTTTACCAGTCATTTCGTGCCAGTATATGCAATGAGTGGGATCAAAGAGATGAGTCCTGATACCAAGGAGGTCTAAGTGTGACTCTGCCTTGTGGAATGTGAAGTATTTATCAACAAAGGCTCTGCCCTGTTTGTAGTTGACAAGCCTCTCTAAACTACAATTTAAATTACTTTTATATTTAAGGAAGATAATCCAAGAAAATAAACAATTTACACCAAGTACTACTTAGAACTGGGAGAACTGCTGGGTGCCTCAGGGAGAGAGAGAATGTTTAGCTTCTAGGAGGATCAGGTCTTATTCTCTAGCATCAGAGAGAGAGAGAGAGAGAGAAAGAGAGAGAGAGAGGTGGAGGTTTTGGAGTTTTAGGCCTACTACATAAGCAACATAAGAAAGCTTGTCGAGGTAGGGTGACAGAGGTAGAAATGTCCACACAGCACTTAGTGGCCTACCTGAAGCTCATCCTGACTCACCGATAACTAAATTCTTGGGGTACAGTCACTTCCCTAGACAGCTCTCAAGGCTCTTTCAAAATAAAGCCACAACTTCAAAGAGAATTGCTTTTTTTAAAAAATGAACAAAGAAGAAGGAGGAGAAGGAAGAGAAGGAGAAAGAGAGAAAGAGAGAGAGATGGGAAAGAAAAGAAAAAAGAAAAAGCAATGAACTTCATTACAGCCCTTTTCTTTAAAAATAAAATAATATTTTTTTAAAAAGTCCAACAAATTAGATTACACACACACACACACACACACACACACACAAATGAGCTTCTTACCCTGTCTCTGTTTGCATCTCCTCAGTTCTTGGATTGCAGATAGTTACCACCATGATTGGTTCTTCAGATCTTTATTTTAAAAACAAAGGCTCTGGTCTGTTAGTTATTGCAGCTACTCAAGGGGCTAAGGCAGGAGGACTGAGGGTCCGGGTCTGTGGGGATTACAGACTAAGCTCAAGGCCAGCATAAACAATTTACTAGTCTGGAGAGACAGTGCAGTTCTCTGTCAGTCACAGACACAAAGCCAACCAGTCACAGAATGTCACAGGTGTGGAAACCCGCTGGTTTCCAGGTCCTTGTGTCCCAGAGATAAAAATTGGCCCAGGGACACACAGAATAGAGACAGCAGTGGAGACAGTTTACTAAGAAAGGCACACCCACATGCTCAAGTGGGCTGAGGGAGTGGGAGAGCAGATATCCAGAAGTGCATTGCCACGTGAGTCCCTATGACTCATGCGTGGTTTATGTAAATTGGTGCTTGTTTGTTTTTAATTTTGTATTAGTGATTTATTTATTTATTTATTTATTTATTTATTTATTTATTTATTGTGGGAAGGGAACACATTCAGGCTGCCCCTTACAGGAAATGGTTCTCCCCTCTCCTCTGTGGGTCCTATGGATTAAATTCAGATCTTCAGACTTGGCTGTAGTAACTTTACCCTTTCTGGACCATCTTTTTTCTCTTTTCTTTTCTTTCTTTCTTTCTCCCTTTCTTTCTGTCTCTCTTTTCTTCTTCCTTATTTTTTTTTTCTTTCTTTGGTTTGGTTTGGTTTTGAAGTTATTTCTTTTTTTGTACATTGGTGTGCACTGCCCTGTGGATGCTGGAAATGAACCCTGAGTCCTCTGGAAGAGCAGTCAGTGCTCTTTCAGCAAGGCTCCAGATCTTAGTAGATCTCCGGGTTGGTAGCAGTGTAGTTGCCTGGCCTGGAGAAGCCCCTGAGCTGGATCCACGAACTACAATTAAGAAATAATAATGACTAGAATAATAAAAAGAATTGAAAGTTGTAGTGGATAAGACAGTTTGAATTGTGTTTTTATTTTCCAAAACCAGGGTCTTACTATGTAGCTCAGGTTTGCCTTGAACTAGTGACAATCTCAGATTCTAGAGTGCTGCTGTTGCCAACCTGTTCCAACAGGCAGTTTGAATTTTTGTACAAGCATTTGATAATTAGTTAAGTGGAGCTCAGAAGTATGTGGCAGGTTTGAAAATTCTTATGCAAATGAATGAGGAAGCTTGCAGGTACAGGATCCTTCTCAAAAACAAAAACCCTGCCTTGCTCAATCAGAAAGGGTGGGGACAGAACAAATAAACAAGTAACTTCCCTAATCTTCAATTCCCTACGCCTAGCATAGGGGCAGATAGATAAAAGTTTGCACCGTAGGGTCATTGAAGTGGCTCAGCTGATAAAAGTATTTGCTACCAGGCCTCAGGGACTGATTTCTGTTCCTAGAACCTACCCGATGGAAGAACTGAGCAGCATGTTATACTCTTACCTCCCCATGATTGCACACACTCGAGTACAGACACACACACATACACACACACACACACACACACACACACACACACACACACACGCACGCACACACACATGCGCACATGCACGCACGCACACACACACACGCGCGCACGCATGCACACGCATGCACACACACGCACACACACGCGCACACGCGCATGCATGCACACACACGCATGCGCATGCATGCACACGCGCACACCCGCATGCACGTGCGCACACACACGCGCGCACGCATGCACACACACGCATGCGCATGCATGCACACGCGCACACGCGCATGCACACACATGCGCACATGCACGCGCACACGCGCACGTGCATGCGCATGCACACACGCAGGGGCTCATCAGATGTTGCAAGAATCTTGGGCAAGTCTCCTCTAGAGCCCCTCCTTGGAGTTCTGAGGCTCCTTAATGAAAGTATTAGAACCCAGACTCAGCTGGAGACTTGCGGTCCGCATTTCTAGAATTTAAAAGACAAACAACAGGGCAGGCGAGGTAGACATCTTAGCAGCTACTCAGAGAAGGGAGACGAAAAACAGACGGAGAACAGGCCATGCCATTTGAGTAAAACTGGCATGGAGGTCAGCCCCAAATGGAACAAGTGGTCAGGAAGAGTAAAAAGGCCCACGACACCAGAGGACACTAACCTAGGCCCTGGCTGACCCTGGAAAGACTGGAAAGAAGAAAAAGGAAACAGTTCACCTTTCTGCATCAAAACTCAGAAAGGTAGACGGGCCTAGCAGAGCAGCAAGGCAGGTCCGTCTGTAGCAATTGCAAACAGAGCAGGGATTCGGGGAAGGAGAAGTGCATTGTGTCACAGAAAAGGACAATTATTCCTCCCATCTTCTGGCCTGGTGTTAAGTAAGTCTGCCTTCCTGAGCTCCGGCCCCTTGGCTAGGTGAGTAGCCAGACCAACTGGATTAGCTCTTGAGGGAGGAGACAATGGCATGTCTCCACACAGAGGTAGGATTTTATTCTTCCCAACAGAAGGAATACAAAACAGGCTGCTCTTGAAGTCATTATGATGGACTCCTGGTCCTTCTGATTCTACCTCTAAGAGAGCTGGAATTACAGGTGTGAAACCCCACTGCCATCTGCCAGATCCTGTCTCAAAGCATGTGTTAACAGACAAACTAGCAAATTAAAAAAAAAAAACAAAACCGAGGCTGGAGAGATGGCTCGGTGGTTAAGAGCACTGACTGCTCTTCCAGAGGTCCTGAGTTCAAATCCCAGCAACCACATGGTGGCTCACAACCATCTGTAATGGGATCTGATACCCTCTTCTTGTGTGTCTGAAGATAGCTACAGTGTACTCATAAATAAAATAAATAAATCTTTAAAAAAACAAAAAACCAAACCAGCTAACCAATTAACAAACTAAATAAGCTGAGATGGCTCAGCAGATAGAGGTGCTTGCTTGATGGTAAGCTAAGCCCGACAACCAGAGTTCAGTCCTAGGATCCAAGTGCTGAAAGGAGAAAAACAACTCCTGCAGGTTATCCAGACACACACACACACACACAGAGAGAGAGAGAGAGAGAGAGAGAGAGAGAGAGAGAGAGAGAGAGAGAGAGAGAGAGAGAAACACACACAAATGTAATAATAAAAATATCTTTTTCACTCAGCAATAGCAAAGCTTTGCACATAGAAGAACTGTGATAGATTTAATCCCTAGTGGTGGTAAGAGATGAAATTTCGGGATGAAATTGAGAAGAATTTTTCGGCAAAGCTACCAAAGGATGGCTGGGGACATAGCTCATTGGTAGTGAGGCAGGAGAATAGGGCAAAGTGACCTCCTAAAAGGTATGCAAATTTAGCTTGTGAACAACAAAAAAAAAAGAGGCCAGGCAGTGGTGGTGCACAACTTTCACCCCAGCAATTGGGAGACAGAGACAAGTGAATCTCTGTGAGTTTGAGACTAACCTGGTCTACAGAGGGAGTTTCAGGGCAACCAGTGGGCAGGGGGCAGGGGAAGGGAGATATGAGAGAGAGAGAGAGAGAGAGAGAGAGAGAGAGAGAGAGAGAGAGAGAGAGAGAGAGAGAGAGAGAGAGAGAGAGAGAGAACGAACGAGAGAATGAACAGGAGCACTCCAGAGTGGAGATTTAAGATGCTAACGTGACTTTCTATTCAGGAATTTGTATGTAGCAGAGCAAGTATGAGAGAGCCTGCTGGATGCAAAGAAGCAAAAGCCCACACGACAAAGCATACAAAGTCCAGGTCCTTTGAGCAGGGGAGCTGCCTCCCCAGCTGTGACAGGGATGGAGGCACAGCTTCACCCAGCAGCTCACAGGGGCTTCTTCAGCCCTCCACTTACATAAATCAGACCCTTGGTTTTGACCCCGAAAAGAACTTCAAAACAAGTCAGTGTAAAGCAAAGTTCAGGTTTGCTGAAAATTGAAAGAAAGGCTTGTGTCGGGTTTACATGCCTTTATCAGCCTAGTTTACATTGTGAGAACCTGTCTCAAAAATCAAAACACAAGGGGCTGCAGAGATGGCTCAGCAGTAAAGAGCACTGACCGCTCTTCCACAGGACCCAGGTTCAATGCCCAGCACCCACCCACACGATGGGTCTCAACCATCTGTAATCCCAGTTCCAAAGAGTCTGAAGTTCTCTTCTGACCTCCTCAAATACCAGGCACACAGACACATAAACAGACAAAAACAAAACAAAACAAAACAAAATACACATAAAATAAAACAAATTTTTGAATGGAAGGATGCTCAAGGAAAGAAGAAAGTACATTCTAGAGTATAACTGTGGGTTTCTCATAGATTTGCACTGTGTCTGGTTTTGTGCATGTGCTTATGAGTATGTGTGCACAGGTACCCATACACATGTGGGTAGGGGCCAGAAGACAACCTTGATGGCGTCCTTAGGAAGGTCAGTCATCCACCCAATTTGAGACCAGGTTTCTCATTGGCATGGAGCTCACTAATAAGGCTAGGGATTTTTTTGTTGTTTTGTTTTGTTTTGCTTTTTTGTTTGTTTGTTTGGGTTTTTGGGGTTTTGTTTTGTTTTGTTTTTTGGGTTTTTTGTTTGTTTGTTTTTTGAGACAGGATTTATCTGTGTAGGTCTAACTGTCCTGGAACTCACTCTGTAGACCAGGCTGGCCTCGAACTCAGAAATCCACCTGCCTCTGCCTCCCAAGTGCTGGGATTAAAGGCATGTGCCACCACCGGGCATATATATATATATATATATAACATTTAATTTTATCTGTATGTGTTAGCATTCCTTCTAGGCTCCGCTCAGCAGTTGCCTGAGAGCCAGGTCGGCCTGTCTTACTATAAAGGGGGCTGTTTGCCCTGCTTCTTGCTCTCTTAGGTTCTTATTCTGATTCTCTTTTCTCCCTCACCCCTTTCTCCCTCTTTCTCTCCCTGCCTTATCTCTCTATGTGTTCCTAACCAGCCTCTTCTCCCTTCTTCCTCTCTCTCTCTCTCTCTCTCTCTCTCTCTCTC
>NW_022196906.1:92705214-92707014 GCF_008632895.1 Mastomys coucha
CTCTCTCTCTCTCTCTCTCTCTCTCTCTCTCTGTGTGTGTATGTCTTTCTCAACTTCCCTACCCATGCCCCAAATAAACCCTGTTCCATACTATATCTGTCATATGGCTGGTACCTCAGGGGGAAGGGATGCCTTGGTGTGGATCGGCCAAGGTACCCCCTCACCTCACCATAGCACACTCTATAAAACATATCCTGGCTCCTCCTTTTTTTGTAGAACACAACAGTATGTATGATGTGTGTATGTGTGCATGGATGCATTTGTGTGAGTGCAAGTGTGCAAATGCACACTGTGGCATATGTATGGTGAGGTCAGTGAACAACGTTGAGTGTCAGTAAGCCCTTTTGCCTTATTTGAGGCAGGGCCTTCTTCCTCATCTTTCCACTGTATAGGCAAAGCTAGAGAGTTCACCAGCTTCTAGGTGACTGTATCTCCCATTTTCCCACAGAACACTCAGGGCACGAATTCTGATTTAAACACTGTTGATATACTTTTTTCTTTTTGTGTTATTCTGTTTTTTGAGACGGGGTCTCATGTTTTGTTTTGTTTTTTTCCCTTGGTTTGGGTTTGTTTGGTTTTGTTCTGTCTTGTTTTGGCTTTTTGTTGGTTTGAGACCAGGTTTCTCTGTGTCACCCTGGCTGTCATGGAACTCACTCTGTAGACCAGGCTGGCCCCCAGAGATCAGTTTGCTGGGACAGAAGGAGGGTCTCACCACCACCAGGCTCAGGATCTCAGTATATAGCTCTGGTTTTACTGGAACTCACTCTGAGGACCAGGCTGCCCTCAAACTTACAGAGATCTGCTTTTCTACGTCTCTCAAGGGCTGGGGCTAGAGTTGTCTGACACCACGCATGACAAGCAAATATTAATCATGGTTGGATTTTTGTTTTCAGCTGCCATAGTATTCAATCAGATTCCTGGGTAGTGGGGGGTCTTTCTTTCTCTCTGTGTCCTCATACATTTCCGGTCTTTCTATACTGTCTCAGTTGAAGCTAATGAACGCTCTTGTTCTGAGCCTCTTCATCTCTAGAAGTACCTCATCTCCTTAAAAACTGTCCCGTTTCTGCTATAAGGTATATCTGCCCCATTCTTTGTTCTTTTGTTTCCAAAAATCTGAAAGCCTTTCTGCAGGGGTCAGCTGATTCCCAATAATAAGAGTAGAGAATTTAGCATTTAAACGGCTCCCAACTTTAATCCCTAGTATGTATGTATGTATGTGTGTGTGTATATATATATATATATATATATATACACACATACACACACACACACACACACATATAATTCTTAAACAAAACAAAAAGCTACCCAAGTAAAGTCACATAGGCATTGGCTCTCAGTACATTTTAAAGGTGGGGAGCCGTTCCTGGAGCTTGCAGACTATTTGTTCTTCCTTCCAGCATCAGTCAAAGGCACTGGGAGGCAGGGGTGGAGACGGGAGAATGAACAAAACAACAGGATTCCTGCAGCTGGGGCAGCAGCGGAAGAAACAGTCATAAATGAAGTCATCACATGATTAACTGCAAATTACATCTAAGTGACATGAAGTCGGGGTGCCTGATGCTGTAAAAGCAAATAATAATAGGGGGGATTGGCTTAGTCAGAGGGGAAGTGAAGGTACCCCTGAGGAAGGCACAGATAGCTTAAGTTTGAAGGAAGTTCCAACTTAAAAGGGAGAGGGATGGTAAAAAGCACTGCAGTCGCAATCAGCAGCTTGGGCGGCTTTGCAGGAGCACAAGTGGATGATCCCTGCACTCGGGAGGGGGAGGCACAAGTGGATGATCCCTGCACTCGGGAGGG
>NW_022196906.1:92707654-92710575 GCF_008632895.1 Mastomys coucha
CGAGGAGGCACAAGTGGATGATCCCTGCACTCGGGAGGGGGAGGCACAAGTGGATGATCCCTGCACTCCGGACGAGGAGGCACAAGTGGATGATCCCTGCACTCGGGAGGGGGAGGCAGAAGGATCTGAGTCTCAAGTCATGCAATATCAAGTCAACCTGGGCTCCCTGAGACCCTGCCTCAAAACAAAGAAGTGCATATACAAAAACCACTTAGGTCAGAGGTCTGTCACCCTCTGGCCCTGTGGCAGGAAGGAACCTGGGCAAAGGAGAACTCCAGAAAGGCCAGATGCAGTAGGGGCTGGGCATGTAGCTGTCACCCAAACAGAAATCCTGAGTTTGATCTCTTTAGTATTGTGAAAGCAACAAATAAACAACAAAACTCAAAAAAACAAGAACACAGCCGGGCAGTGTTGGCGCACACCTTTAATTCCAGCACTTGGGAGGCAGAGGCAGGAGGATTTCTGAGTTCCAGGCCAGCCTGGTCTACAGAGTGAGTCTCAAAAAAACCCCCACAAAACAACAAGAAAACCACAAACAAATAAGCAACATCCCCCCGCCCCCAGGGGAAAAGGCCCCCAGTTCTCAATTGTAGTGCCAGCAGGTGTGTGGCAGACACCTGTAACCCCAAGACCCAGGAGATTGAGGCAGGAGGATGGGGAGTCCGTGGCCAGCCTGAACCATGTACTGAGGTGGTGGTGCATTGAGAACCAAATCATTGTGTGTTTCTTTAGGTCTTTTCCTTCTGCTGATAGGAAAGTCCACAAGGAGGAGCAACCTGGACTTCAGCCAACTAGAAAGAGAGCTACCCTGGAGGCCCGCCAGGATGGCAGCAGACTGTATGAATTAGAGTAACCATTTGCTGTTGTTAAACGACAGGAGATCACTGTTTGGGACTAAGCTCCCGTACAGAAAGGCCACAATCAAAACGGAAGCTGAGTATGAGGTCGTATGCCTGTGACCTCTGCACTAGGGGAGGCAGAAGCAGGAGAATCAGGAGTTCAAGTGCCAGCCTCAGCTACAAGTCTGAGTCTAGTCTGTGTTGTATGAGACCCTGTTTTATAAAATAAAAAAATCAGGCTGGGCGGTGGTGGCGCACGTCTTTGATCCCAGCACTTGGGAGACAGAGGCAGGCGGATTTCTGAGTTGGAGGCCAGCCTGGTCTACAGAGTGAGTTCCAGGACAGCCAGGGATACACAGAGAAATCCTGTCTCGAAAAACCAAAAAAAAAAAAAAAAAAAGAAAGAAAGAAAGAAAAGAAAAGAAAACCAGACCCAAATGAAACAGTCAAGAGTCACCGATTTGCCTGGAGGTGGGAAGTAAGGGCAAACTCCTTTAATCCCAGAATTCGGGAGGCAGAGGAAGGTGGAACTCTGAGTTCAAGGCCAGCCTTCCTCATCAACAGTTCAGGACAGCCAGGGTTTCACAGAGAAACCATCTCAAAGAAAAACAAAACAAAACAAAACAAACATTTCACTGATTAAAGTTTGATGTCTCTAAACCAACTAAAGTGATTGTCTGACCTTAAATAACTCAGTATTACACAAACACCACCATATTTCCTACATTATCAACCAACAGGATAATGACATTTTCTCTCCATTAATCTTTACATAAACAAGGTAATCTGCATTTAAGTGGTCAGTTACTTTTCTATTGTTCTTTGTTTCTGCTTTTTTTTTTTTCAGCCTACCTGCTTCCTTAAGCCAATCTCTTCTAAGCCTGTTAGAGTGGTGCACACCCTTAATCCAGCACCTTGGGGAGATAAGGCAAGAGGATCAGGAATTCCAGGGGAGTCTCAAATACAGAAAGAGGTAGAAATCAGTGGTACTCCATAAGTAGAGCCTGGTTCAAAAGCCAAAAGCAGGGCTGGGGAGATGCCCGGTTCATTCTTGAAGAAGACCGGACTTGGTTCCCAGCACTCTCTTGGGGCGGGTCACACCATCTGTAACTCTAGCTCTGTGGAGATCCTGTGCCTCTGACCTTCACTAAACACTTGCACACAGGTAAACATCTCTTCTTACCCACTCCCTACACATATATACATAATTTTTTTTAAAAAGGAGAATGAGGTGGAACAGTAGATAAAGATACTGGCTGCCAAGCTTCATGACGGGAGTTCTATCCCTAGGACCCACACTGTAGGAGAGACTCAACTCCTACGTCCTCTGATCTCTATACGTGTGACATGACATATGTGAACCTGTGTGCGCATGTGCATGCACATAGGTACAAATACATATGCACATACACTTTTTAAAAATGTAATAATGCCAGGCATGGTGGAGCACGCCTATAATCCCAACACTTGGGAGGCAGAGGCAGGTAGCTAGCTGTCTGTGAATTGGAAGCCAACCTGGTCTGCAAAATGAGCTCCAGGAGAGTCAGGGCTACACAGAGTAATAATTTAGATATAAAAGAGCTGGGATTCCAGGCATGAGCTTCTTGGTTACTTTGGTTTCCTTTTCTTCTCTGTCGCCGTCTTTCTCTCTGTCACTGTCTCTCTCTGTCACTGTCTCTCTCTGTCTTTTTCTCTCTCTGTCACCTTCTTTCTCTCTGTCACCATCTTTCTCCCTGTCCTCTGGTTGCTGAGAGTCAAGAGTTCCTGGTGCACGCTGGGCAAACATTCCATCACTGAACTGCATATCCTAGCCCTTAGATGACATTTCCTAAAGGTGAACAGGAAACATATATTAAAGCCTGGTGTGGTGGCACATGCCTGTAATTCTAGAATTTGGCAAAAGGCAAGTGGACCATGTGTTCCAGGCCACCCTGGCCACTGAGCAGAAACCTTGCCTTAACAACAAACAAATTCAAATTCAAAGAAAAGAAGGATAAGGGTGGAAGGATAAGGAGGAAGGCGAGGAAGAAAGAAGAACATACCAGTAAGCATTGCACCTCTAAAAATCCAGCTTTTTTTTTT
>NW_022196906.1:92713183-92754839 GCF_008632895.1 Mastomys coucha
GCATGACTGTCTCAAAGAAGGAAAAAAAAAATCTATTCACAACTTGGATGTGTTGGAGCATCGATTCTAACAGCACCTGGGCAGCTGAGAGAGGGGGACTGCTTTAAGGCAAACTTTGGATACTTAGCCCCCACCCTCTCTCTTTCTCTTTCTCTCTCTCTCTCTCTCTCTCTCTCTCTCTCTCTGTGTGTGTGTAAATAATAAACTTTCAGGTTAATTTTCTTTCCCCTCTTCTCTGCCATCCCCTCTACTTTTTAAGGAACTTATATTGTTGCATAATTTTATAATCCAAATGTTTCCTTGCTCAGTTATTGGTTCTATTTTTTTTCTTACGTTTTTTAGATGTGTTTATTTTATGTATACAACTGTGTTGTCTGCCTGGATTCATGTGCATCACACACACCTCTAGTGCCCTTGGAGGCCAGAAGGCACGGGATCCTCTGGCACTGGAATTATAGATGACTGTGACAAATCGTGGAGGTACTGCTTACTGAATCTGGTTCCTCTGCAAGAGCAACAAGTGCTCTTAATTTCTTCAGCTCCCTATTATTTAAAACAGAATTGGCATCTTAAGCTACTCCTCAGTAAAGAATTATGAAACCAGGAGTGGTGGTGTATACCTTTAAAAAAGAATTCCAAATTTCAAGAAAAGAATTCCTTAATTTTTATTTATTTATTTATTTATTTATTTATTTATTTATTTATTTATTTATTTTTACTTTGTTGGACGACAGTGGTGACACACACCTTTAGTTCCAGCACTGGTGAGACAGAGGCAAGGTGAATCTCTGAGTTCAAGGTCAGCCTAGTCTATAGATCAAGTTCCAGGACAGCCAGAGAAAAAGTAAAACACAGTTTATTCTTGTATTTATTCTGTGTGTGATTTTTTTTTCTTTTTCTTTTTCTTTTTTTTTTTTTTTCTTTTTGGTTTTTCGAGACAGGGTTTCTCTGTGTAGCCCTGGCTGTCCTGGAACTCACTCTGTAGACCAGGCTGGCCTCGAACTCAGAAATCCACCTGCCTCTGCCTCCCAAGTGCTGGGATTAAAAGCATGTGCCACCACTGCCCGACGTGTGTGTGGTTTTTAAATCAAATAACCTAGAACAAACAGTATTTATTAGACTTGATATTTGCTTGGTACATACGTTTTCTCTCCTTGTTTTTTGTTCGTTTGTTTTTTTGAGACAGAGTCTCTCTATGTAGCCTTAGTTACTCTAGAACTTCTGCATAGACCAGGTTGTCCTGAGACTCCCAGAGAGCCTTCTGCCTCGCCTCCTGAGTGCGAGGATTAGAGCTGTATGTCACCACACACAGCCGTTGTCTTTCCTTTTAACTTTTGTTTTGTATTTTTGCAATCTTTTCCATGCTATTTAAAAGTCTTGCTGAATGTAGTGACCCATGCCTTAAATCTAGCACTTGAGAGACAGAGACTGGCAGATCTCTGTTGAGTTAGGGAGCAGCCTGATCTATGTAGAGTTCCACAACAGCTACGTCTATGTAAAGAGACCTTGTCTCAAAAAATAAAATTCTTAGCAGGGTGGTGGTGGCACATGCCTTTAATCCCAGCACTTGGGAGGCAGAGGCAGGCAGATTTCTGAGTTCGAGGCCAGCCTGGTCTGCAGAGTGAATTCCAGGACAGCCAGAGCTATACAGAGAAACCCTGCCTCAAGAAACCATCATCACCATCACCATCACCATCACCATCACCATCACCATCACCATCACCATCACCATCACCATCACCATCATCATCATCATCATCATCATCATCATATTCTTTAAAAAACAAAAACCAAAACAAAACAGGGTTTCTCTGTGTAGCCCTGGCCTTGAGCTCAGAGATTTGCCTGAGTCTGCCTCTCAAGTGCTAGGATTAAAGGCATGCAGTGCCACACCTTGAAAAAATCCTCAATATTTATGTAGTTTTCTTCACTGATGCACAAATGTTTTGTTTATGGTCCCTGATGGATTTTAAACAGGTAGCATTGTTAGTTGCTTTCTGGGAAAACTCCTTGGCTGGGCGGCTTATACTTAGCTGCAGCCCCATCGGCCTGAGAGCAGAGGAACTCTGGAGACTCGAGCTTGAGCATATGAGGTCATTGTGAGCTATCAATGTCCGACAACACGCCAGTGATGTTAACAGCAACGGATTGAATAGGAGGAAACAGACATTCACTCAACATATTCTCTTGCTCTTGAGGTGGGATAGATGCCAACAAGGAAGTAGTAAATGTTCTTGACTTCGTACACGAACAACAGGCTGCCACATGGTAACTTAGGGCTGTGCTTTAAGATGCTTCTGGGGATTGAAGACTCCTGCGGGGTATTTATACCCGGGAATGGTACAGACAGCAGCTGCAGGATGCATAGCCATTGTCTGTGTTGATGTGGTAGCCACAGGGTGTGTTGACAAGACTTCTGGAACTTGTAAGGAAGCTGACCTCATAGTACTAGATGGTCGGGGGGCCGGAATGCGGGGAGCAGCTGTGCCGTAGCACCAGGTGTATTTTGGAATGGACGAGTTCTGGTACCCTGAACGGGTTGAATGGGGAACTAGTCCATTTTTTTGTTTGTTTAATTTGTCTGTGCTTTGTTTTGTTTTTCAAGTCAGGGCTTTTCAGTGTAGGCCTGTCTGTTCTGGAACTCACACTATAAATCAAGACAACCTTGAACTCAAAAGATCTGCCTGCTCTGCTTCCCAAGTGCTGGGATTAAAACTGCTCGTGGCTCGAGGACTTGGACTTAGTTGAGCAGCTGGCTTAGGAGAACAGTACGCAGCCTGGGCTCTGATTCTATGGGATATTGTCATAAAACAACACGAAGGAAGTGCTGGCCAACTCAGGTTGATTAGGACTGGGCAGAGCGTATACACTCTTGCCGTTCTGTATATCCTGGTTAGGGAGGAGAGCATGGAGCTCTTCTTAGGGGAGCTGAAGGTACATATGGTGGCCTCTGGTTTTTGTTTGTTTGGTTTATGATTTATTCTCCACACCCCCTATTGTGCTTTGGTGTTGTTTTATTTTAAGACAGAAACTCTCTATGTGGGCCAGGCTAGCCTGGAATCAACAAACTTCCTGCCTCGGCCTCCCAAGCAGGGGATTACAGGGGATACACCACCACGCCAAGCCTTACTAGGCTAGTTTTATCATCGACTGCTTCTTATAATTTGGAAAACACCGTCCCAATGCACATGCAGACTCTACCATAGGACTTTAAGCACTTTGAGCACAAAAGTGCAAGCACCTTAGTTAACTGAGTCGTTCTCCGAGTAAATGAGGGTGTGGAGAGCTCCCATTGGTAACCGAACCATATGAGTAGCTGAGTGGAACAGGGACTAAGATTGAAAGCCACAGCCCTTAAAGGGACATCTGGACTGACCGCTACTCCCTACAAAGTACAGGGCACATTGAGGAGGACAGGGGCCAAAAGAATGTAAGAGCCAGAGGATGGGGAAGAGGGCTGTGAAGCTCTGTCTTCTGGACGTGACATGGCCATTGTACTCCTGAACTGACCACAACTATGGTCACCTGTACAAGATCAGTCGGTATGCTAGCAGGCAGCAGTAACGGAGCTCAGGGGGTCCCAACAAAGCGAGGCGAAGCAAACCAAAGCAAGAGGAAAGGACAGGAAGGGAAGAGGGAGGGGGAATTGAAGGCGGATTTGAGCAAGATATATTGTTTACATTTACGAAACTGTCAAATAATAAACAAAAGGTATTCTGGGTTTTAAAAAAGAAAAGAAAAGAAAAGACAAATTAAATTGGGGGCAGAGACCCAGGAAGCTGTACCCTGGCAGAATTAACAGCCTAATGAGCGAGACAGTTTTTCTTTTTTTTTCTTTTTTCTTTCTTTTTTTTCTTTTTTTGTTTTTTGTTTGTTTGTTTGTTTGTTTTTTTTGAGACAGGGTTTCTTTGTATAGCTCTGGCTGTCCTGGAACTCACTCTGTAGACCAGGCTGCCCTCGAACTCAGAAATCTGCCTGCCTCTGTCTCCCAAGTGCTGGGATTAAAGGATTAAAGTGCTGTGCACCCCCACCGCCCGGCCGAAAGAGTTTTTCATCTATTACTAAACAATATCAAAAGTTAAATAAAACTTTTAGTTGCAAAATTGTTCTAAGAGTGCTAGTCAGATAGGTAAAATGTAATGTGTGCAGTTAGGGGAAATATCTTAGGGTGGCTGTCCCGGAAGTAATTAGCTAAAGGGCAAGTAGGAATTAATCACACTTAAGGAACAAGGTCTCAGTTAGGCGAGGATATGCACTGACATGCTGCGGGGACCTTCATGGGGGTCTCCTCTAACTTGTCCTCTGATCTTCACATGCACACCCTAGCACATGCCCCTCCCCCCCATAATAAACAAACAAATGGCTTTGTTTGATTTCTAGAACTAAGAAGAAAGGCTGTTGTGAGACGTCGGTAGTCTAGCCTTTCCGTGGATGAGGTAGGACGGTTGTGAGCTAAGGCCAACCTGGGTTTACAAACAAGAACCTGCCTCAGCTGGGCCTGGTGATCTGACTACACAGCAGCCCCATAATCTGAGTTGTTCTGGAGGTGAAGGTTAGGTGGATGACAGATTCAAGACTGGCCTAGGCTACAAATTAAGTTCAAGGCCAGCCTAAGTGACCAACTTTGTGAGACCCCGATTCAAAAACTACCCACCTGGAATCCAGGTGGGTAGGCACATAGCGTTGATCCCAGCACTTGGGGGAACACAGAGATAGGAGGATCTCTGTAAGTTCGAGACTAGCCTGGTCTACACAGTGAGTTCCAGGACGTCGAGAGAGCTACATAGTGAGACCCTGCTTTGAGGAAAAACCCAACCCAACCCAAAGCAAGGCCAAGTAATAGTTGAATATGGGTAGGAACCCCTTCACCATTCCTTGGTCACATACAATGGGGAGCCTCAACATTTAGGAAAGGAAAAGAAAAAAAAGAAAACCCAAGGAAGATCTGTTGTTCCCAGGGACGGGCACCTGCGACCAGCGAGGCATTGCCTTGGAGTTGGAAAGTATTTGTGTTCCTCCAGAGACGGAGGTCTGAGACTAGGCTCATCATTACTCAGCATTACATCAGCATTACTCAGCAAAGTGCTGCCAACAGAACCACTGTGCTTTGTGAACGGCCTGCTGTTTGATGAACCCTGGCGCTGTCCAAAGACAAAAATGTGTTCGTCTATGTGTTCGTATGCGTGCTCCTCCAGACATGGAGGTCTGAGCCTAGTCTTCGTGCAACAAGAGTGTATAACCTTTCGGTAACCTATCCTCAAGGTTCTTTGCTGAGTTCAGGCCCACAGAAAAACCGTGGGGTCTAGGGGGCACCCGTGGGATGAAGAAAAATAAAGATCCAAGATGAGAATCCTGTCTGGGCTTCTTTGCCATAGCCAACAAATGGGATGTGGAGACACAAGAGGGATGCAAGGTGTGTGGAGTGGGGCAGGGGGATTACAGGAAGACATGGGTGTATTAAACTCTTATCAGGAAAACTAGAATAGGATAAGGGTGCAACTCCCTCACTTGGATGCTACACAGAGAACGGCTAACACTGAGCTGGTGGTGGACCACGTATTTGTCACCAACCATCTAATATGTGTGTCAGGGGACCAAAAGGCAGAGAATGCCTCAGTGTTCTGGGACTTCAGCTTGACTCAATCTCTGCCACAACCTGGCCTACTCAAATTGCTGTGCATCGCTGGGCTATACCGTCATCTGTCTGGACTTGACGTCTGTCCATGTGGAGCTGGGCCTTTACCGTGGCCCCTTACCTTACTTCCGCAGCTCAGGTCCAGCCTGGGGCTTGGTTCAGACCTTGACTCAACAGCCGTGCCTCCAGCAGACCTCCAGCAGACCTCCAGCAAGGTTAGTTAGTTGGCCGGCTTACCCAGATACTCTGCCTTCTCTTTTGTGTCCTACTTTCTGCCTAGTGGGTTTCTCTGATACTCTTTAAACTTTGCTACGGTCTGTTTAACCCTCTTTAACCACATCTATAACCCCACTACGTTTACTTTGTGATGTGGGGCAGCGTGTGATCCGAGAGTTAATATTAGTAACTCAGAAGGGAACACAAGAATCTGCACTTCCCTCCCTCGGCCAGCCATCAAGGCCATCAACGTTACTCCGCAAAGTGCTACCAGCGGAACGGCTGTGCTTTGTACGCTTTGTGAACCAATTGCCGTTCCATGAGTCCTGGCCCTGTCCAAAGACAAAAATGTGTTTGTCCATGTGTTCATTGCAGTACACTCATGACGTTGTCCCAAACACCACAACCCGAAAGTACTCAGAGATGAGGTTTGTGTGAAGATGTCACTGTAGGTAAATGTTTCCCTGGATCAAAGATGCACTGACTCTTCAGGAATACTAGAGCCAGCCAGCCATGGCTATCATTGATATAGATGTTTAATTCCAGCACGTAGGAAGTAGAGGCAGGAAGATCACAAATTCAAGGCTGTTGTTGACTACATAGTGAGTTTAAGTCCAGCTTTGTCTACAAGGTTCACCCTTCCCAGCAGCTGACTCTGCCCCCTGCAAAACAAAACAAAACAAAACAAAACAAAAAGAATAAATAAGCCAGCCCACCTGCCCAGCCGGGCACCTTACCAACTAGGCGGTTCAACTATGTGGATTTTTATTGCTGCATTTTGGACATTAGGTGGGACCAGCATCATTGCCATGAGTTCTGGGCATGGTGGCACACAGCTGTTGTCCCAGCACTGGGGCTGCCAGGCAGGAGCATCGAGAGTTGGAAGCTAGTCTAGGCTATGTAGTGAAACTCCGTCTTCAAAACAAACAGCTGCTTGCACTGGTTTAATCCCAGCACTTGGGAGGCAGAGGCAGGCAGACCATCTCCATGGATTCCAGACCAGCTTGGTCTAAGTGGCTAGTTCCAGGCCAGCTGTGACTGTGTGGTGAAGTCCTGTCTCAAACAAACAAAACCAAACAGCTAAACTGGTTGTTGCAACACACATTTCTGTAGTCCCCCTTACTCTGAGACTGAGGCAGGAATAGGGGACTATTTGGACTACATAGTCAGACCACATGTCTTAAGAAAAGAAAAAAAAAAGAAGTAAAAGATACGAGGGTGGGCATGAGGAGCAGGGGGCTCGTTCAGAGGGGGTGCTGAAGGGCCTAGACAGGTGATAGAAAACAGGACCATCAGGCACCACCTGCTTCTAACCTGGACAGGCAAGATTGCTGACCCTCACCCCCCACCCCCTACAACCCACCCCTCGGTGGAGCTGTGGACTTTCTTTCAAAGAAGCACAAGAAAGAAGAAGTCAGAGAGACTAGACATGAAAAAGCCCAGCCCTGTCCTGGTCTCGGTGAAAAAGTTCAGATCAGGACTCTCCAGGGCACTGAAAAATTGGCAGCTTCCTTAAAGCTCGCTATTTTATCATCATCATCATCATCATCATCATCATCATCATCATCATCATCATCATATTTTTATCTTAGTATAGAATAGAGTTTATTCAGGGCATGGGGAGGGGAGTTAAGTAGGTAACAGAGGCAGAAAGAGGGAGAGAGTAGAGAAGTAGAGACTGGCCATGACCACGTGGAAGGAAAGGGGGGAGAGAGAGGGAGCAAGAGAGCAAGAGGCAAGAGAGAGAAAAAGAGAGAAAGATTGGGGGGGCAGTCCTTGTTTCCCTGAAGGGTTAATGTGGAGAGAGGGGGCAAGAGGCCTGGGGAGGCAGCTCGATTGGTGGAGTGCTTGCTTGGCATGCAGGAAACTCCAGGCTTGAACCCCAGTACCACATAAAATCAGAGTCCAGGCTGAGGTACATGAGACCCTGCCTCAATATAAGGAAACAAGGAAGCTGGACAGATGGTGGCTCAGTAGATAAGAGTATGGGCTGTGCTTCCAAGGGATGGGGGTTTGGTTCCCAGCACTCACAGGGTGACCTACAAGGATCTCTAAACCCAGTTCCAAGAGATCTGATGCCCTCCCTCTTCTGGCCTCTGGGTATGCCAGGCATACATGTGTCGCACCAGACTTACAATCCGGCAAGATACCCATGCGCATAAAATCAAATCAACTAGAACATTCATGACTTGAAAAAGAAAAGGAAGAAGAGGAGATTCAAGGGGATTGTTGGAGGGCATTGCAATTTACGGGGTGTTGGGGGGGAGCAGTTTGGCTGGTAGGCCTTTGGTGCAGCCTCCGGACTGTTGGATGGGTGGGAGGGAGGTGTTGGTGAGGGAAGCTGGGGAAATTCTGACTCAGAGTAGCCCCAAGGGGAACTTCAGTCTACCAGGTGGAGGAACTTTTTCCTATTGGTTGCTTTCGCAGTTAGAGATCTAGGAACTGACTGCAGTGGAGAGTTCTGCGCCTCCCTGTTCTTAGGCTCCCACAGGTTCCCCTGCTACCTCTTCTGTCACTGAAGAGTCCTTCTGTCATTGTCCTTTCTTGGTCTCCTCCCACCAGACTGTGAGCGTCCCAGGGAATAGAGCCCGGGGTCTGATTCACCTCCTTCAGCCTCCTGATGCGGCCCAGCATGGGGCTCGACACTTGGACGCCTCTCAAAGAGTTGCTTGTTGAATGGACGAACAAAGGAATGCTTTCTCTGAACTGCCGCGAACTCCAAATGGGATTTACAAAAGGCGCCTGCGCAGAGCTCTCTGCTCTTTACGCTCTTTACCAAACTGTCCCTGGGTCTCTAGGACTCAAGCAGGCAGTGAGGCCCTAGAGTTTGGCTTACACATTTGTAAGCATTTCTTTCCATCGACAGGAGTCCGACTTTTATCAGGTCTCCACAGGAATATCTAACTCTCAACAGAACAAGAATTACCATTTAAGAGAAGAGTCACAGGAAAGGACGCAGCGAAGGGGCAGAGCGCTTGTCTAGAATTCACGACTCCTAAAAAGGCAGGGATGGGTGGAGCATGCCTGTGGAGGCAGGAGGAGCAGAAGTTCAAAGCCATCCTCAGCTATAGACAGATTTCTGAGGCGAGCCTGGGCTGCAGGAGGCTCTCTGTCTTGGGCTAATGAGATGGGTTATTGGGTAAAGGCACCTATGCCAAAATTGATGACCTAAGTTCTATACCCAAGTGGTAGAAGGAGATAAACAATTCCAGAAGTCCTTGGAACCTCAGTGTGTATTTGTGCATACACAATTAATAAGTACAGATAAAAAAAAAACCTCTCTCATATGAACAAAACTGGGGAGGAGGGGTTTGCCATGGATACAGTTAGATCCAGGGTGGGGAATCTTATATAAATGTGCCCAGCATTGATTTTCCTGAACCAATTTGGTCTTGTCCCAATATTTTTTTCTTCCTGTGTATGATCTGCACAGCTTGTTTTGTGCTGTCAGATCCCCTGGCTCGCTTCAGTAACAAGATACCATCACTTGCAAATTCTCCCAGAACCTCCCACTGGAGCTGCAGCCAAGACACCAGTTCGGCGCCAGCTACCCTTCCACTTGACTGGATTCATAACCATCCTGCCAACCGAAAGACAGAGTGTGATGCAGGTATGGAAGTGAGACCTCAAGGGCAGAAGCTAAACCAGGAAGAGAAAAACGGAGATGACCTGCATCTTAATCCAGTTCTCTTTCTGGCACATTTGGTGGTTGCCCCTTCCTCTGCGCAGCAATGGAAGGAAAGAGGAAGTGGAAACAATAAGGTATAATTGAGTTAGAACAGTAATTACCAGGACCCTGGAACTAAGATCGAGAAACTCCAAGAAAGGGGGGTGGGGGTAAGAAATCCCAGCGTGCAGGGTGGAGTGGTGTGTGCTTTTAATCCTGGCACTGGAGAGGAGAGACAGGAAGATGTCTGATTTCAAGGCCCTCCTGGTCTATATAGTGAGTTCGAGAACCCCCAGGGCTATGTAGAGAGTCCTTGTAGAGAGTCCTTGTATCAAACATACTTTTGAGGTAGAAGCTGGAGGATCAGAATCCTGTTCAAGGCTATCCTGGACTACTTTAAGAGTTCCAGAAGAAATGATCCATCTTAAATTCTGTCTCAGGAAGAGAGAAAGAAAGAGAGGGAGAAAGAGGGAAAGGGAGAGGGAGAGGGAGAAGGAGAGAGAGAGAGAGAGAGAGAGAGAGAGAGAGAGAGAAGAGGGGGGAAAAGGAGAAAAAAAAATAAAGGAAAGATAGGGGAGCTCTTGTAAGGAGGCTCCATAGGTAAGGGTGCTTGCTGTAGTGCAAATCCTAAAAGCTGGGCATAGTCAAGCATGTCTGTAACCTCAGTGAGAGGAAGCAGAGACAGAAGATCCCCAGAGCTCACTGGCTAGCCAGCCTTGCTGAAACAGTGAACACACACACACACACACACACACACACACACACACACACCTGAAAGCAACGAGGAGGCCAGGGAGTTGGAAAGTTAGTAAAAAATATTTTCTCGTACAGAGATGCAAAAGAGGAAAGACCCCAGTACTGAACTAGACAGGCGCTGGGGATGCCTCGGAAGCCTGAGGTTGGTAATAAAGGCTGAAAAGCTGCAGAGGAAAGGCAGCTCCAAGGGAGCCTGGGGTTTTTCATCAAAGGCTGTGGCCTGATACTGAGTATCGGTGCCTCAAGGAACAGGTGAGTCAGACCTGGAGCATCCGCTCTTCCTGGGACAGGACTTGCTAGCAGTCTCTACATAACACAGTCCTTGCTTGGCTCAGGATGTGAAGGAGACCTGAGTGCATTACCAAGAAGGCTGAGCATGAAGTGCTATTTTAAACCCTTCTTCCTCGTCCTGGAAGTCTCAGCTGGAACCGCCATCATTAGCTTTCTGAGTTGGCTAAAGTCAAGGTTGCCAAAAGAATGAAGCCAATGGATTAAATGCCAGATTAGCTATGAATACACATTACTTCGGGAGGCAGGAAAGGAGCGTGGAAACCCAAGACTATTTTTGATTATTGGTGGTGTTGTACATCCTTGGTCTGGTGCCCCCTGGGAGACAATGAAGATCTGGTTGACCTTGGCCTGACCTCAGGGGATGGTAAACACCACCTCCCAACCTTATGCCCACAGCTAGAGAAAAGATGTGAGCGTCTCATGGTCCTTTAGCATAAGTCTGTGCTTGGGAAAGTGGAAAGTGACTTTGGGCAGGCACTGGCTGCTGTAGAAATTGTTGGTTGGGCCAGGAGAGGTGGTGCATGCTATAAATCCAGTACTTGGGAAGCTACTGCAGAAAGGGTTGCCTGGCAAGACCCTGACTCAAAAAGGAAGGAAGGGAGGGAGGGAGGGAGGAGAAAGAAAAGAAGGAAGCCTCCATACCTGGTTCTAGGTGATTAAATACACACATACACACACACACACACACACACACACACACACACACACACACACAGTTGGTGAGAGGACAACAGAAAAAGGCAGAGGGTTGGTGCTGTACAAGCTGTTTTGGGGGCTGATACCACAAAGAAAAAGACAAACTCACAGACAGACAGTCTGCCTGGCAGGCAGAACAGGACGGGTAGCATTCCACGTAACACGTGGCCAGAGGGTGGTTTGAGGTAGAAGCCAACAGGAGGCTTGGTCCAAGACAAGCTGTGGCCCTGTTAGACCTGCCTCTGTCAGCTACAGGGCTTCTGGAAGTTAGATGAACAGTTTTCCCTGAGTCAAATTAAACAAATCTGGTGACAGGAGCGGTGCTGGTGCTGGTGCCGCAAGCGTAGCCAGGAGAAAAGAGAAGGATGGCGTGTCCCTAAGGAGGTCCAGGGACCGCAGCTGCTGCTTACCCCAGCTGTGCATGACGTTCATCCCCCCTTGAGGACTATCTTCATGATATAATAATAGGCTGCTTTGAAAGGGCTCTCAGCTGCACCTAGGGGCTCTGAAGAGCCCAACAATATCGTGCGAGGTATCCTGGTTCTGATTTATGAACTTAAAACCATTGCCAGCCAGGTGTCAGCATCAAGGGGCTCACACCAAGCAAGCAAACTATGTCCTCTGACAGTGGGATGGCATTAGTGAGGTGATGATCTTTTTGCTTGGCTTTATAAAGGCAGGTCTCATGTAGCCCAGGCTAGCCTCCAGCTTGCTATGTAGCAGAGGATAATTTTGAACTTCTGATCTTTCTTCTACCTCTTGCGAGCAAAATCAGCAAAAAGAAGCTACTGCGTCTGGCTGTGAGCAATGGTGGACAGATTGGAATTTCAGGACTGTGGAGAGACTGGGACTTTGCAGGTTCAGAGGCTAACTTCCTTGTCTCGGACTAGTTTTAGCCTTCTGGAACAGTCATTCCTTGCTCCACTCAGGATCAGAATTAACATCTTGTGATGATAAATAAAAACCTTTTAGAGTTTTTTGACTTAGCAAAACACTAGCTTCCATCAATCCAAAAGCTAAGAATGCCATCAAATAGCATCTTAGACTTAAAGAATAGCTCCTCTGATCTCATCTTACTTGCCTCTCTGGTACCGACCAGTGTATTTTAAACATGCCTTGATTTGTGACTTTCTTTTTTTTTTTTTTTAAGATTTAATTATTATTATATGTAAGTACACTATAGCTGTCTTTTTGTTGTTGTTGTTGTTGTTGTTTTGAAAAAGGGTTTCTCTATATAGCCCTGACTGTCCTGGAACTCACTCTGTAGACCAGGCTGGCCTCGAACTCAGAAATCTGCCTGCCTCTGCCTTCCAAGTGCTGGGATTAAAGGCATGACCACTGCCCGGCAACTGTAGCTGTCTTCAGACACACCAGAAGAGGGCTTCAGATCTCATTACGTATGGCTATGAGCCACCATGTGCTTGCTGGGAATTGAACTCAGGACCTTCGGAAGAGCAGTCAGTGCTCTTAACCACTGAGCCATCTCTCCAGCCCGATTTGTGACTTTCTTTGTTCTGTAAAACTATAAAAACTAACGAAGCTGTTTTCACATTGGAGCATGGAATTGGGGTAAGCTAGTGTGTCCCGGGCCATGGTCACTCAAAATGGTGCTAGAATAAACTATCTCCTATTCCCTTAAAAATGAGGGCTGTGGTTTTCACATCAACACTTCCAATGGTTAGGAGTACAGCCTTGGGGTGGAACGCTATCTTTTGCTCTTCATGCCCCTTGCTTTCTCTTTTTCTAATGCTACTAGACGGTGTACCCAGTGACTTACACTCTTGGTTCTCCCTTTCAGGATTTTTAAAATTAGGTATGAGAGAGAGAGAGAGAGAGAGAGAGAGAGAGAGAGAGAGAGAGAGAGAGAGAGAGAGAATGGAAGGTCTCTAGAGACCAGAGGACAGCTGTCCAGAGTTGATTCTATTCACCATATGGGTCCTGGGGATGAACTCAGGTCATCAGGGGTGGCAAAATGTCTTTCCTCTTTGAGTCATCTAAACGGTTCCTTATTTTGTTTTTATTTTATGACAGGGTTTCACTCAGTAATCCAGACTAGTCTCTAACTCGCTGTAATCCTCCTGTATCAGTAACCTTAACGCTGAGATTGCAAGCATGAGTCACCACCCCTGGCTACACTTTTGAGTTTTTGAGTGTTTTGCTGTGATCTGTTGCCCTGGCTTGGGTGTTTGAGAGAAGGGAGCTGATAACGGGTAGGAGAGCGGGCCTAATGAAAACATAGTCTACTTTGACATAAACTTGCTTAAAGGATCACAATGAGACAAAGAAGAAATTCCATCTTTTAAAAAGAAATGGGCTGGTGAGATTGCTGTGCAAATGTAACAATCTGAGCTTGATCCCTGGAACCCACAGCAAAAGTGGGGAGTGGAGGGCTGAGTCTACAATGCTGCCTTTCTTCCACAGGTGCTCTGTGGCACACACACACGAACGTGCACATGCACACACAAAGACGCTTCCCACATCACACAGACTCCAAGCAGTTGTCTTCTGACCACATGCAAACCGTGATACACACACACAGGCACACGCACACGCATGTCCCCCAACCCACGCACAGGCACATGCACATGCACACGCACACGCACACGCACGCACGCACGCACGCACGCACTAGCAGCAGCAGCCTTGTATCTTTGTACCTAAGAGAAAAGACCCTTTGCCTGCCTCTCTCTGGGAGTGCTGTGTGAGCTCACAGTTAAAGGATTGCTTTGATTCTCAAAAGAGAGTGTGGCAGGTCCTCCCCCTCGGAGCTCCTCCAACTCTCTGGAGTTCTTTCTCAAGGTTCTTTAATAAATCCACATTCACTTTGAAAATAAAAAGAGATTTGGGACTTCTGAAAAATTACATTAGGTGCGTCTGCGCTTGTGCTCCCTTGCATGTGTGCGTGCCCTGGTGTGTGGACGGTCAACAGCAACTTTTCAGATGGTGCTCTCCTCCCACCATGTGGGATCCTGGGATTGAATTCAGGTCAAGTACCTTTACCCGGTGAACCATCTCACCAGCTTGGTCTTGGACCCTGAACAGTGTTGGAATGGCCTTCTTCTCCATTATATTCTTATTCCGTCCAGGACCCAGCCCATTGACATGGTTACACTCACAATCAGGACAAGTCTTTCTGTCTAAGTCTAGCTAAGGTGGCAGTGGAGATTGACTATGGACGTGCTGAAGTTGAGCTGAACTCTTTTTGCTGTATGAGATAGTTATGAACTTATAGGATTAATTCTTGGAGTTATAGGCTTATGGGATTATTTCTTGGAGTGCTGGGTTTTATGATCTGCAGCTGGGGCCCATATGGCAGAATGTTTGCATAGCATGCAGTAGGCCAGGGTTCTGTCCCAGCACAGAATCAACGGGGGCATGATGACACACATACAACTCTAATCCTAGCACTGGTAGGTAGAGGCAGGAGGATCGAATGTTTAAAGCATCCTAGATTATGTAGGAACTTCGAGGCCAGACCAGGTTGCATATGACATATCTCAGGTTTGTGTTTTTCCAGAGTGGAACATTTTTGGCATCACGTTTACAGGGGGTTGGCTTGAAGTGGTTAATGACCACTGTCACTGCGACCAGATTTAGAGTCACCTAGGAAACCCACATCTGCTGTATCTGTAGAGATGTTCCTAGAGGGATTTAATGGTAATAGAAAGACATGCCCTGAGTATAAGTGGCACCTTCTCAGTGGCCTTGGGTCCTGGACTGAATAAAAACAGAGTAAAGTAAGAGGCTAGCTGAGTGGGAACATGGATAGTCCTCTGCTTCCTGTCTGTGGATGTACCGTGAACAGCGCCCTCTGCTTCCTGTCTGTGGATGTACCGTGAACAGCGCCGCCATACTCCTATCTCACAGCTATGGACGCTCTCGCAGCCTAAGTGGACTGTACACTCAACTGTGAGCCTAAATTTTAAAAAAAGAAAATTCTTCCTTCTTTCCTTAAAAGGAAGAGAGAAAGAAGGAGCTAGTACCACCACATTTTGAAATCTGTATGTTACCGCATATGAATGAACAACATATAGGGATGAAATACTTGGAACCCCAAAGGGCCGGTGGCAGAGGGAAGCGAGCGCTTGTGAGTGGGAGACGCAGATGAGTGTTTCCTTTAGCAGAAGCTGTGTCTTAGCCCCCACAGGAAGGACAAAAGGTCCATTGGCCAGGACCCATGTGATGTGTGTTCTGACCCTGCGTTCTGCTCTGCTTGGCTGGGCATGCCCCTGGGCACGCACCAGGCTGCGTGGACAGTTTCAGCTTTCACAAGAAGTCCAGTCCCGAACTCATTTTGCCCATTTCTCCTTTCCTCGTCTGTCAGTAGAGGCAGGGTCAATCTCCATGACCTGTTGTATTACATCAGGCTGACTCAGTGGTTAAGAGCACTGGCTGAGCTTGAATTAGGCTTCAGTTTCCCAGCACCCCCTTGGCAGCTCACAGCCACTTGTAATTCCAGTTCCAGGGCTCCAACTCTTCTGGCCTCTATGGGCACCAGGCATGTACATGACACATACATGCAGGTAAACACTCATACATATGAAATAATACATTTTTAAGATTTTTTTTTTTCCTTTGGTTTTTCGAGACAGGGTTTCTCTGTGTAGCCCTGGCTGTCCTGGAACTCACTCTGTAGACCAGGCTGGCCTCTAACTCAGAAATCCACCTGCCTCTGCCTCCCAAGCGCTGGGACTAAAGGCGTGTGCCACCACCGCCTGGCTCATTTTTAAGAATTAAAAAAGAAAATGTTTCATTTTTTTTTTAACTAAATGCTTAACTTTATCCATCTGGTAATTGTATGTACATTTTTTTGAGATTTGATTTTTTTTTTTTTTACTTTTATTCATTTAGAGAGAGAGAGAGGGTGGGGAGAACTTTTCTTTTGAGGTAGGATATGTGATGACTAGTTTAATGTTAACTAGATACAAGCTAGAGTCACCTGAGAGGAGGGAATCCCGTTTGACAAAATGCCTCCTTAAGACCGGGCTGCAGGTAAGCCTGTAGAGCCTTTTCTTGATTAGTGATTGATTGGGGAGGGCCCAGCCCATGGTTGGTATTGCCATCCATGGCTGGTGGTCCTTAATGCTATTAAAAGAGCAGGTTGATCATGCACCATTTTCTGTCTTTATAAGCCCACTTGAGTGTACACACAGAAACACATATACACACACAAGCACACACACATATATAAACACACATGCATATACACATATATACATCAATGCATTAAGAAACATATGTATGCATAGACACACAAATATACACATACACATACCATCAAACACACAAACCAACACACATATAGTCACATGTATAAACATACATATATGCATAAACATGTACAAATACACATTAACACATAAAAATACATGTACACATGTACACACAAATACACATATTCATACCACACAAGCACACAAACCAACACACATATGCACACTCACTCTCACAATATACATACCCTATAAACACACACATACAAACTCTATAAACACACACACACATACACAGTAAATTAAAAAATAAAATGTAAAGAAATGTTAAGAAAAGACATGCTCTCAGCAACCAAGATGGCAGAAGACCCAGAGGCTGTGCTGTAACTCCCTGCGTCTCTGACTGCGGCTGTTGGTGAGAGCCTTTCAGAGCTCTCCCAGGAAACAGTCACCTCAGAGCCCCCATCTTTGGCTGCAGTTTTGCCCAGTACGGAGGAACCTCCCAGAGACACTAAAACAAAACAAAACAAAACAAAACAAAACAAAACAACTAACATCCTGCTGAAGGCTATAGAAGACAGTCCTATAATGAAAAGAAAGAAATAGGCTAGCGGGGCAGTGGTGGCGCACGCCTTTAATCCCAGCACTTGGGAGGCAGAGGCAGGTGGATTTCTGAGTTCAAGGCCATCCTGGTCTACAGAGTGAGTTCCAGGACAGTCAGGGCTGAACCGAAAAACCCTGTCCTGAAAAAAACAAAACAAAAAACAAACGAACAAACAAAGGGGTTTTTGAGATGGTTCAGCAGGTAAGAGCACTGACTGCTCTTCCGAAGGTCCTGAGTTCAAATCCCAACCATCACATGTTGGCTCACAACCACCCATAATGAGATCTGATGCACTCTTCTGGTGCGTCTGAAGACAGCTACAGTGTACTTATTTATAATAATAAACAAACCTTTTTTAAAAAGAAAAAAAAAAAAGAAATGGGCTGTGGAGCAAACCTGGACCATTCGAGGACTCATTGACTTCATCAAAAAGTTCCTTAAACTGGTGGCCTAGGAACGGTTGTTTATTTATGTGAATTGGTCCTTTGTCCCTTCTCCAGACCAAGAAGTTGGAACTATGTGAGTGTTTTGGCAGTGAAGGTAAACTGGTCCTACATTACTGCAAATCACAGGCATGGGGATGAGCTGCAAATGAACAACTTGATATTTTCACAGAAGAAAAATTTTCAGAGTATTTTCGATGTTGTGGGAAGAGACTCAATGATTATCAAATATTCAGCACAGATCTCTTATGACTTGTGTTTATGTGTAAGGAAACATCATAGAGTAAATAGACTAACGAATGAGATTTCACCATAAAATCATCATGAGAGATTGCCATTAGAGTTCATTACTCACACACACTCCTATTCCAGCGTTAGAAAGGAGACTGGAATTCTATATGGATTCCAGGGTCTCTGGATGACTGAAGTTTTTACTTGTGAGATTGGCACTGGATTGATTCCATGAAAAAACTAATTTACTTTAAAAAGAAAGAAAGAAGCAAAGAAGGAAAGGGAGAAAAAGAAAAGATGTGACGCCAGCTTCTATTGGAGTTAGTGTGTGAAACAGTTTGTTCTCACAGCCATTAGAAGCCATCAAAACTTAGTCTCCAAAACTGTAAGAGAATACATTTATGTCACTTGAGCCACTCCATCTGTAAACAGTCGTCCCTGGGTCTGTGGAGAATTGCTTCCAGAAATCGCCAAAGACACTGAAATCCAAGGACAAGCATCGGAGGCTGAGCTCAGTGGTGGAGAGGTATTGGATGCTGAACTCAGTGATGGAGAGGTATGCTTGCCTTGCACAATGTGTGGCATGTGTGAGGACCTGGGTTCGTCCCTAACACAGAGAAGAACAAAGCATGAAGATGCTATTCTGCAAAGCACCACTGATCTTACCTATCTTTCCATTTAATTAAAAAAATTATTTTTGAGACAGTGTCTCTCTACATATCCCTGGCTGTCCTGGAACTCACTGTGTAGACCAGGCTGGCCCAGTACAGAGCCACCTGCCTCTGCCTCCTAAATGGGATTAAAAATGTGTGCCACCATGCCTGGCAATTTTTTTTTTTTTTTGAATCACAGTCTCCTGTATTATGTCTTTGAACTCACTAGGTAGCGAAAAATGACTGTGAGTTTCTGATTTCTCCATCTCCACATTGCACTGCTGGGATCAAAGGTCTGGACCATCACCCCATAGTTTCTCTGGTGGTGGAAATTGAAAGCAGGGCTTCATGTATGCTAGCCAAGGACTCTAACAATTGAGCTACATCTCCAGCCCCCTTGGCCACAGTCTTTAGCAATTCTGACTTAGCCTCTCTTAAGTAGCTGGAGCTACAAGCCTGTAACCACCAAGCTCAGTTTTGTTTTGTTTTTCATGTAGCCAAAGTTGGCTTTACATTTGACATGTAGCCTCCAGAATGCCAAAGTTAAAGGGCTTTATGAAATCAAGGCCAGTTTACTGTGTAGCTGAGGATGACCTTGAACCTCTGATCCTCCCTCATTTGCCTCCTGGGTGCTGGGATTACAAAGCTGCACAGTCTTACCAGGTCTTATGTGGTACTGGAGAGGAGGGCCTCGTGGATGTACTCTAACACCTGAGCAACATTCCTGGCCCTGGTTATGCATTTCCTAATGAATAGTTTTGTCCCATAAAGGTACAACCCAAATATTTAGGAAGGCTACATTTTCAGCCTATTTGTTATTGCACAAGATTTAAATTAGCCTTCTCCTTACACCTGCCCTCAAATCACCTCTTTACTCTCATAAAAGTATAACTCAACTCCAGAAAACTATAATTCCATCCCATTTAAAAATCCCCACATCTTCCTAATACCTGATTATGCTGTTTAATTTTAGGTGTCAAGTAAATTGACTGGGTTAAGAATACATAGGAGAATCAGGCATGGTGGTGCATGCCTGTAATCGTAGTACCCAGAAGTGAGATGCACGAAGGTCACTAGTTTGCGTTGGCTTGGGCCACATGAACCCCTATTTCAACTCTGCTCCTCCTCCTTCTCCTTCTCCTCCTCCTTTTCTGCATCCTCATCCCTCACCCCAAGCAATACCTAGAGATCTGATAAAGCATTATTCTGGAGATGCCTGTAAAGATGTTTCTAGAGCAAATTGGCTTGGGAGTTGATGTTCTGATGGAGAAAGATCCCCTAATATGGGCAAACACCTCAAGTCAGTTGTGCCCCTATCTGCAAGCATAAAAGGGCAGAGAAAAAAAATACATTTTATTTTTCTCCAAAAGCTGGGGCACCATTGTCTTATCCTTTAATGCAGGAATTTGGGGTTTTACAGCCTTTAGACACTGTTATTTATCCAAAATCCCTTTGGTTCTAATTTTTTTTCCAGAAGTGGCTTTGGTCCAGAGTACTAAATACCAGCCAGCATCCATGTTTTTACTTATTTTATTTTTTTAAGAGAGGGTCTGAACACCCTAGGCTAGCTTTGAACTTCCTATGTGGTTGAGGATGACTTTGATGCCCTCCCCTTTGAGCCCTGGATCTTCCCACCGCCATCTTCAGAATGCCAGAATGCTGGGGCTTCTCTGGAGCTTCTTCAGCTCTCAAATGGCCCATTGCCGGCTTTCTCAGTTTCTCGGTCATGATGTGAGCCAGTTTTCCTGGATCGGCTCCTCTCCTTGCGACAAAAGACAATCAGCCTGGTGGTTGGAGGGATGGCTTAGCGGTGAAAAGCACTTGTTGCTTTTTCAGAGGACCTGGGTCTCCTTCCCTTGAAAGGAAAGTGACTCTCCCCCAGAAGCCATCAACGGTCAGTCCATAGCTCTTCAGCTAGGGGTTGGAGTTCAGTTTGTGAACCCCTTACCCCTTGATGCTAGACTATTGACTGACTGGCTCAGTCTTGAGTGGGTTCTGTGTGGACAGCTGCTGTGGGTTTGTGAGGGCAATAGTCCTATCATATACACAAGATATTGCCCCCCATCCCCGACCTCTGGTTTGCATAGCCTTTCATTCTCTCCAGCAGTGGTTTGGCGTGATGCTCCTTGTATCCCAGCGCTAATACTGGATCCTCAAGACCTGGTTGCCCTAGAGCTGAGAGTTCACACGTAGGCCCAAATGATGCTATGTAACCTTGACCTCATGTTCTTTCTGATTGGTGAATAGAGACGCTGACAGCCAATAGCTGCGCAGAAGAGACATAGGCGGGTTTTAGGATTACCAGGCTTGGGGGGTGGAGGGGAAGAAAGAAAGAAAGAAAGAAAGAAAGAAAGAAAGAAAGAAAGAAAGAAAGAAAGAAAGAAAGAAAGAAAGAAAAAGAAAGAAAGAAAGGAAGAAAGAAAGAAAGGAAAAGCCTCCATGTGTTAGGTGAGTCTTGAAAACTCCATGTTTTATCCATGTTCCATTTGTAGCTGAGCATACCACGTCACTGACACTTCTCTGCACTTGGACCATTTCTGAGTTTCTGAGGTAAACCGCTATCTACTCACAAAGAAAACTTCCCTACTGAGATCTGAGAGCTGAACTGATCAATGGGTGGAGGGATTCCGATTTTAAAGGGCAGTTTAATCTTATCTGTCCATTTAGCAGAGTAATAGTAGGTTCATCCCTGGGGCCTGTGAGCTCGCCAGCCACAGGCTTCTGGCCAGATTTACAGCATCAGACGTGTGCTTCCTTCTGTAGAGTAGGCTTTAACGCCAGTCAGAAGCCATAGGTTATGTCCATAACATCCGTGTCATTATTGTACCCGTGGGTGTCACTGTATTTCCACAGGATTCATCCCTGAGTAAGATCATGGATGCCTTTTTCTCCCCAGCAGACTACGCAGAGCTCTCCATCACTATGGAAACTAGCAAACAGGGAGGAAGCCTCATGGTCAATACCAACTAGATTTCTCCATGTCCTGTGACCAGTGTGGTGTCCTCAGCAATAGGGTCTTACCAACAAGCTCTAGCTGGTGGCCCAGAGCCATGGTAATAGCCTGTATTTTTTTTTTTTTCCTTTGGGAGGGGATGGTCTCTAGGAAATACAAATATAGATCACCTTCTTCTGTATTTCTGTGGCTGTCACTCTTAGGTACTCCCGAAAGATCAGTGATAATTAAAGACTCAAGAAGGAAAGGCCATAGGCTACAGACTTGTAGCTGCTTCTATTAGTGTTATGTAAATCCGGATCACAGAGTATGTTGGTCAACCTTCTGGGTCTACTGACTTTGAACAAATAAACTTGTTTTACCTAAACCAAAGGTAAAATGTGGTGTCAGAACCTTCTCCACCAGGAAAATGCTTCACAACTTTGTGGTATGAAAGACAAGAAAAACAATGTATGATCCTACAGTTTTGGATACTGATTCAGATTTTCCTCCTCCTCCTCCTCCTCCTTCTCCTCCTCCTCTTCCACTGAGACAGATTTGAGACAGGGGTTCTCTGTATAGCCCTGGCTGTCCTGGAACTCAGTCTGTAGACCAGGCTGGTCTTGAACTCAGAAGTCCACCTGCCTATGCTTCCCAAGTGCTGGGATTAAAGGCATGTGCCACCACTGCCCTTCGATAATTTCTTTTCTAACTAGAAAAATGATCTGTGTAGAGATAGTGAGGTGAATCAGTAACTCAGTGTTATGCTTTCAAGCTATTAATTCTACAAATATACAGTTTACAGGGAGAAGTAAATCACAGTTGATTTCTTTGTCTGTTTGTTTGTTTGTGGTGCAAGGTGGTACAAGCCTGTGATCTAGCACTCAGGAAAGGCGAGACAGGAGAATCAGGAGTTCAAGACCAGCCTCGGGTACATAACATATTGGAGGCTAGCCTGGCATACAAGAGGACTCTGCCTTAGAAAAACAGACAACATAGGCAGAGGCAGGTGGATTTCTGAGTTTGAGGCCAGCCTGGTCTGGTGGCATATGCCTGTAACCCCAGAACTCAGGAGATAGAGGTGGGATACTCAGGCATGCTCTGCTACACATGGAGACCAAGGCCAGCCTGGACCACACAAGAGCCTGAATCAGCAGCAGCAGCAACAACAACAAAAATTGCATAATAAGCAAACAAACAGGAGATGCTTTCATCTGAATTATGGCCAGGCAAGATGGCACACACCTGTAATTCAAGTTGTTGGGAAGCCAGCCAGGGCTGTATAGCAAGCCACTATCTCAAACAAGACAAAACAAGATTATGTAATTACGTTAAGTTTATAGATCACTTTATTGTGAACGATATCTTTATAATGTGTCGTCTTCTTATCCAATCGACGTCTTTTTCTCTTCTGGTTTGTTTTACTCGGGAAGGGAACTTGAGACAGACGCTGTCAGCGTAGACTTGGAGGAATTTCCATGGTGCTGTGCTTTCCTGAGTCTTTTCAGTTACTGCGACAGTTACAAGCACAGCATACTACACTCTGCCCTGCAGTGGTACCCACTGCTCCATCATCGACCTTGCTCCATCATCGACATTGTCCCATCCTCAACACTGCGGGAAGCACATGAAGCTTTTTACAGTCCAAGTTGGTACTGGGAAGGAGGAGATTTGGCTGCCTCAGGTCATACCGGGGCGATCAGCAGGGGGGATTATTGGGGAATAATGTAGAAGCTCTTTCCTATTGCCTTCCACACCTCATTTGGGCAGTGCCTCACTGGGGAATCTATGCCTTGCTCCTGTGTATCTCGTGTGTCACTTCATTTCAGCTAACAGGACCTGCTTCTTTTTAGACCGCATGTATCCCAAGCTATTTTACATTCTGAGCAATTACAGGTGGGATAAAAATCACTGTGATGGTTTGAATACGCTTGGCCCAAGGAGTGGCACTATTTGGAGGTGTGCACTTGTTGGAATAGGTGTGTCATTGTGGGTGTGGGCTATAAAAACCCTCATTCTAGCTGCCTAGAAGCCAGTCTTCTGCTAGCAGCCTTCAGATGAAGATGTAGAACTCTCAGCTCTACCTGCACCATGCCTGCCTGGATGCTGCCATGTTCCTGCCTTGATGATAATGGATTGAACCTCTGAAGCTATAAGCCAGGCCCAATTAAATGTTGTCCTTTATAAGACTTGTCTTGGTCATGGTGTCTGTTCACAGCAGTAAAACCCTAACTAAGACAATCACTTTATTTTAATTCACTCATAAATAAATACACCATTCATAGCTGATGTAACATGGTCAAACACTTGCCCAGTCTTGAACTCTACACATCTCTGAACTTGTATACAGTGAGAACGTTCCCACGGCCGTCTGAAACAGGGTACTATGGTCAATAAGAGGTTTACGAACAAGTCACACTTTCAATATTGCTTTCTCTTTCTATGCCAGAACAACAGTTCTCAACCTTCCTAATACTGCCACCCTTGAATACACAGTTTCTCATGTTGTGGTGACCCCAACCATAAAATTATTTTTGTTGCTATTTCCTAACTGTAATTTTGATGCTGTTTTTGTTGTTGTTTATTTGTTTGTTTTTCTGAGCTAGGGTTTCTCTGTGTAGCCCTGGCTGGCCTGGAACTCCCTTTGTAGACCAGGCTAGCCTTGAACTCCCAAAGATCTACCTGCCTCTGCCTCCCAAATGCTGGGATTAAAGGTGTGCACTACCACCGCCCAGTAAGTAGTGTAATCAGTTATAATGTAAATATCTGTTTGTTTGTTTTTTCCCCAATGGTTTTAGGCAACCCCTGTGGAAGGGTCATTTGACCCCAAAGGAGTTGGCCATCAGAGCAGACGTTCCATCTCTTCAGTTTGAACCTCTTGATTAGACTAATCCTGCATTTGTAACTCTATACTGTCCCAGCACTCCTTCCTTAAAACCTTCCCAGATCATGACAATCAGCCTGATTCTGGCACACTCCAGAAAATGTGTGGGAAAAAAAAAGTACTGCCAGATTGATGCTCTAGCAATCCCTGAGGCTCCAGGCAAGTGACATCAACCAAGTTTTGATGGTCCAGCATTGCCACATCCACTGCAGCTCTTGGTGGCTGTATGACCTGGTGTGCGCCCCCCCCACAGAATCCACAGCTTCATGGGCTGCACTGCTTCCATCAAAGCCACAAAGCCTGGCTACCCAGAAGCAGCAGCAGTAGGAGAGCAAACTGTGGCTGGTGGGCTGATGCTGGAGACAGAGCCGCAGGTGTGGGCCTGGCGAAGATCTGGTGTGTCTGACTGGCCAGCAGGGCCACCAGGAAGAGTAGCTCTGGTTTCCGCTTGGTGTTTGGAGTACTCCTCCAGTGGACCTCTAGAGCTGGAAATCTGCCTTGTCCATCACCTATTTATTTATTTATTTATCTATCTTGTTTTTGGAAACAGGGTTTCTCTAAGATCTGACTGCCTCTGCCTCCCAAGTGCTGGGATTAAAGGCTCGTTCCACCACTGCCTGGCAATTTTATTTTTTAAAATCTCATTTTTTTTTTTTTTTTTTTTTTTTTTTTTTTTTTTTTTTTTGTATTTTCGAGACAGTGTTTCTCTGTATAGCTCTGGCTGTCCTGGAACTCACTCTGTAGACCAGGCTGGCCTCGAACTCAGAAATCCCCCTGCCTCTGCCTCCCAAGTGCTGAGATTAAAGGTGAGAGCCACCACCGCCTGGCTTAAAGTCTTATTCTTACCTCACATGTTCCAGGCGTGAATTCAACGTGTTACTAAGGTTGGCCTTGAACTCCTTAGCCTCTTATCTCTACACGAGTGTTGAGACTGCAGGTGTGAGCCTCGATGCACGACCATGCCCGCTCTTTCACTGCTCTGTACTCCCTGGATCACTTGAGCCAAAAGAGATCCTCTCCTCTGCCCTTAGTCACAGAGTATTTTTTCCTCCCTCCCTCTCTCCTCCTTCTCTCCCTCTGTCCCTCCTTCCTTCTCTCCCTCTGTCCCTCCCTCCTTTTCTCCCTCCCTCCTCCCCTCCCTCCCTCTCCTCCTTCCTTCCTTGTCTTTTTCTTTTTTAAAAAACGTATTTCTTATGTATATGTTGTGAGTGTGTTTATCTGTTTGTACACTACATGCAAGAATGTACCCCACCCCCACCATGGTCAAAGAGGACATCATCTCCAGAGGAGGTGGAGTTACAGATGATCTGTCCTAGGTGGGTGCTGGGGACTGAACCCAAAGCATCAAAGTCAAGTAGTTAGCCTTGGCAACACAAACTTTTCCATGGAATCATCTCAGCCACCCCATACCTATCAGCTTTGGGCACATGGAAATGTGAGCACACTGGTCAGCTCTCATAACATCCTATACAGATCTGCACTTACTCTTTTATTTGCCTTTTTAAAATAACTTTTTAAAGATTCATTTATTATTATATGTAAGTACACTGTAGCTGTCTTCAGACACACAAGAAGAGGACGTCAGATCTCATTATGGATGGCTGTGAGCCACTATGTGGTTGCTGGGATTTGAACTCAGGACCTTCGGAAGAGCAGTCAGTGAGTGCTCTTAACCACTGAGCCGTTTCTCCAGCCCCTCTGCACTGACTCTTCTAATTCCAAGATGTATATGGTGGGGCATCCTTATAATCCTACTGCTTAGGATTGAGATTGAGGTAGGAGGACCACCAGAGAAGATCAAGGACAGTCTACGCTAGGTTGTGAGTTTGAGGCTAGTCTGGACCACAATACACAAATGACAACAACAAATAATAATACTTCAAAGACCGAATTTCAGAATTGGCTAAGTATTACATACAGAAGCAGATCGGTGCAAGCCAAGTTGGCTTATGACACAACTCATTAAAGCCCCGGGTCTGTGTTATTTCCCTTTGTTTAGCATAGGTAGAGGAAAGCAGCTCACTGGGGTAGGAAGTGAAGCTGGATTACCAACAACTCTGTGACCATGGTGGGCAAGTTACGTAGCCATTTCAACTTCTATTTTATTTTCTGTGAGATGGGTGTTATTGCCTGGTTCACAGGGTGACTTGAGGATTGGGGAAAACAGATTAACACAAGGCCAAATCAATGGTGCTTATGGTTTTGGTTGAAGGCCCTCTCCCGAAGGTGCCTCCAGAAAGCTGTATCCTACTTCGGGAGACCCAGCAACCCTCCACCTTGTGCTCACCAGCCCAGGGCACACAATAAGCATTACAACACGCATTACAGGGAACTTCCCTATCCAAGCACAGATAGCCCTGCACAGCTCACCCCCTTGTGATTGACTTCGCAGCCTTACGACATATCTTACATTAACTTCAACTAGTGTCAACCCCCACGTCGTTCAGAGTTTCTCCATCAGTTGCCAAACTGACCTCACTTCCTACCGAATTAGCCTCAAGTCCACTTTTGATGTGTTACCAAACAGGACGGTCTCTGAGGACACACTGACATAGCATATCCAGTGTCTGCAACAGAGATGATAAGGCCCCGTGGTCCCTCTGTGGTCAGAAGGACAGGGCAGTTAGCAGGAGTCACAATAGGCCGCATCGCTCAGACATTTGTCTGTGGGAAATGAGTGGGCGAACCTGGAAGAGAACTAATGTGTGCCCCAAAAGAATCCTTCAAGACCTGGAATAGGAAGTCTGTTCATTCATTAATTTAGCAGCTATTTACTGAGTGCTCATATAATTCGCTGAGGAGAGAAGAAGCAGCACATAGACTCCTGTGTTTGGGGGACACTGGCTATGTTTGAGGGGTGCACATTCTAATGAGGGGAACAGAGAGAAGAAACACATAGTACCCGGATGATTTTAAAGCTGCTGTTTGCCAAGAGACCTGAGCACACTAGTATGTACCCACAATCCCAGGTGTTTGGGCAACAGAGTAAGGCCCTGAAAAGGCTTGTCAGGAAGGGGAATGAAATGAGAGGAGAGAGGGAAAGAATGAACGAGACAAGAAAAGGGGGGTCAGTGCCATCACCCTGTAAGAAGCCTCTCTCACTTCAACTGACTGCAGGCGTAACCTGTGGGCTTGAATCTAACTATTTAGAAGACAGTTTGATGGCCATGTCATGTCCTTTTAGTGATGTGATAGCGGTAGCCGGCTTGGACCTAGAACCTTTTTCCTATGGACTTTTGACTAGATAACAGCAGCAGACATGAATCCTCGCCCACAGAGCGGGCTTCAGACCCAATCAGAAATCAGCTGGCTGCTCCCATGTTTCAGTTCCTTTTCTGTTGCCTTGATAAAAATGCCAGGACCAGAGGCAGAGGCAACTTAAGGAAGAAAGACCTTATTTTAGCTTATGACTCCACAGGGATGAGTCCTTCATGAGTATGAAGGCGTGGAAACCGGAAGGAGCAGGAAGCTGATTGACCGCACTTTGACCACATATGGGAAGCAGAGGGATATAAGAGGAGGGAGGACAAAGAGGAAGAGGAGGAAGGTGGGGGTAGAGAACAAGAAGTGGGGCATCATAAGCCCTCAAAGCCTGCCCTTCTCGGTGCACTTCCCCTAGCAAGGTTCCACCTCCTAAAGCTCCCAGAACTTTCCCAAATAGCACCACCAACTGGAAGCCATGCTAGTGTTCAAAGCTAGTCTAGGAGGGGTATTTCTCATCCAAGCACTCCATAACTGACTCGCCTCTATTGTACCATTATCTTGCCTGGCTCTTCATTCACCCAGAGACCACAAGTGAGTAGCACTGTTAATGGCAGTTACCTCCCGCAGCCTGCATAGCTCCTTCTTGCACTATGAGGGTGAGATCGCAGGGAAAGAGCTTCTATTTAATGTCAGCTTGATTTTGATAGGTGATCGGAGCTTGTGATGTCTTCAACAAAAGAACATTACTATATAGTTCTGACGGACGACCAAACACAACAGCTATTGCCTGTATTATTTGACAGGTAAGGCTTCAGGGTTACACACACACACACATACACACACAGCCCCCAGAGGTCCTTCCACCTTCTATTTCAAAGTGCTGGGATTATATCTTGCTTGAGCTCCCCCTCCCCCCCCAAAAAAACCACATTAACTTTACAATTTCACAGTACTCTAACTTGTATAAAGAAATGAAAGTCAGGGCAGACATGCCCACTGGTTAAGAGCACTGGCTGCTCTTGCAGAGGCTCCAGGTACAGATCTCAGCACCCACTTGGCAGCTTAAAGCCAGGTCCAGGGGATCTGATGCCTTCTTCTGGCCTCCATGGGCACCAGACCCACACAGACATTCAGGCCAAACATTCATACACATCAGATAAAAACAAAGCTTTAATAAAATGAAAGTTGAAAGTCATCTTTTAAGGGGCCGGAGAGATGGCTCCCTGGTTATAAGCACCTGCTGCTTTGGTATAAGATTTAGCTCCCAGCACCACAGGGTGCCTCACAATCGTCTGTAGCTCCAGTTCTAGAGGATCTAACATTTTCTTCTGACCTGGGTACTAGGCATATATATAGTACACACACATGCACATACATGCGGACAAAATGATCCCACAGACAAATGTGGTAGTTTGAATATGCTTGGCTCAAGGAGTGGCACTATTATGAGGTGTAGCCTCGCTGGAGTGGGTGTGGCCTTACTGGAGGAAACACGTCACTGTGGGGGTGGGCTCCAAGACCCTCCTCCTAGCTGCCTGGAAGACAGTAGTATTCCGATCGAGATGTAGAACTCTCAGCTTCTCCCCTTGCCATGCCTGCCTGGATGGAGGCTGCCATGCTTCCTGCCTTGATAATGATGGACTAAACCTTTGCATCTGTAAGCCAACCCCAATTTAATGTTGTCCCTTACGAGTTGCCTTGGTCACAGGGTCTCTTCACAGCAAGGTAAACCCTAAGATGATAAATTAATCTATAAAGAGATTATTTTTAGACTAATCTTTAAAAAGCTATCCCAGTGAAGCATGCCTATAGTCTCAACATTCCCGAGACTAAGGCCAGAGGATCACAATGAGTTTGTGGCTAACCTGGGCTACATTTTAGAGTTCCAGGTCACCCAGGACTATGTAGCAAGATCTTGTCTCAAGAAATCAAGTAACAATCAATCCCAACAAAGAAAAAAGTTGTCCCCCAAACTGGGTACGGGATAAGTTCCCTCCCTTCCCAATGCTCAGGGTGTTCCTGATCTCCCGCTGAGGCTCCCATGTCCTTCTGCCCAGGTCTTGTGGTGCTAGGGATCGAACCTCTGACCACTGAGCTATATAACTCCAGTCCTATGGAAAAGCCCTGACATCACCTTTGCATTAACAAAGGAAGCACTCGATTTGGAGTCAGGACCTAATTCAATGCTAGCCTTCCTGACCTGGGTGTGACCATCAGCAAGTTTCTTGAAAGTTTGTTTTCGAAACAAGGTCTTACTATGTAGTGAGGCCAAGCTGGAATTCACAAAAGTCCATCTTTGCCTCCTGAGCGCTAGGACTAAAGGTGTGTGCCACCATGTCTGCCCAGGGTTCTTGACAGTTTTTCAATTTGTCCTCATCCATTCATGTGATAACTATGAGAAAGTACCTCATATCCACTGCATGCTCATCAAGTGTGTGCTGAGAGGAGACATTGACGAGGGAATTGAACTCAGTTACTCAGTGTAGACAAGAAGCTCCCTTTGATGTCTAAGGTGCTAACCCGTTTTTTAGCTCACTGAGACCAGAGAACATGCCTTACCCTCAAACACCAACAGGAAGAAGCATTTGCTTGGCCAAGCTTCTTACACGTTCCAGAAGGGTAGTCCAGGTCATTTCTGTTGGAAGGAGTTTCCAAACACAGATTTGTGGATTAATAAATTGGTGTCCGGAATTACTAATGAAATGAAAACAAAGGTTAATTGAGCTTACAATACCACCAGTTGTTTGTTTGTTTTTGAGACAGAGTTTCTCTGTGTACCCATGGTTGTCCTAGACCTCAGAGATGCCCCTGTCTCTGCTTCCCCAGTGCTGGGATTAAAAACATGCCTGGTAGAATACCATCAATTTTTATGGCATCAATTACTTTGTTTTGCTTGTGCATTGTCTCCATTTGATGAAACAGATGTGATTACAGTCTGCGTTCCTTTCTGGTAGACACACTGGGAGGTAAAGAAGGCAGGCCTCTCCTCTAAATTGTGAGACCAATTATTTCCAGTATTTTGTTTTGTTTTGTTTTGTTTTTAAGGTGAGGTCTTATGGGGTCTTACCCTTTAGCTCAGGCTGGCCTGGACTGTCTCATTCCTGCTTCAGGCTCCTGCAGGTCACATTCCAGAATTCCTGGCATTCGTCACTTAGCTAACAAGTCTCCTTACTCAGTGTCATGAGTGTCCAACATCAGAAGTATTGACACCTTGTGTCCTTCCGTGATGTCAGAATTTAGTGGATAGTAACAGATGGACATGCTACATTGGTTTTCTTGGCTGTAATTTGTCAAGTAATCCCAGTTTCCCTTGGTAGCCATTTAGGACAAACCCAAGTTCCTTTATCCCAATCTTCCCTAGTTATATCAATCTTACCTGGTCATATGTTACATACTGCACAAAAAAAAATGCATCTTTATGTACGTTTACATAGGGACTGTTAAACAGCTACAAAGGGTTAAAGAGGCTGAAACAGAATTCAAGGGTCTTAAGAGAGGCAGCAGGAAGTCTCCAGGAGTGTGAAGAGAATTTGGGAAGGGATTAGATCATGGATCCTGCCAGAGGTCTCCAGAGTGTCTTTGCAGTGTCATACTCAGCCTTAGGGTTGAGTCCAGCTGCGGAAGTGAAGCACAGGGCCATGGAGGTCATAGAGGCAAAGGGCTGGACCAAGTCCACATGGACAAACAGGAAGACAAATGGACAGCAACTCACTCACAGCGGAGACTAAGCCAAGCTGAAGACCCTGGGACCGTCTTAGTACACACACTGGTGTTCAGGCTGGCGGGGGATGTATGCATCCCAGGAGGCCTTTCGTCTATAGGGTCTATGCATGATATTTCTGTCCTCCTTACTTTTTAGGCTGATTTCTTGGGCCTGATTTTCCTGATGTGATTCCAATAGGCCAATGTGTTCACACTGTCCCAATCAACTTTGATAAATCTGTAAGGTTCCCCCTACCTTAACTTTTAAGAATAAGTTACTAATCCATCTGTCTGTGTGGGTGGGGCCAGTGCCCATCAATTTACATCCTCATTCAGCTTCTGCATTTAAACTTGTACTGGTTGGTTTTTGTGTGTCAACTTGACACAGGCTGGAGTTATCACAGAGAAGGGAGTTTCAGTTGGGGAAGTGCCTCCATGAGATCCAGCTGTGGGGCATTTTCTCAATTAGTGATCAAGGGGGGTAGGGCCCCTTGTGGGTGGTGCCATCTCTGGGCTGCTAGTCTTGGGTTCTATAAGAGAGCAGGCTGAGCAAGCCAGTAAGAAACATCTCTCCATGGCCTCTGCATCAGCTCCTGCTTCCTGACCTGCTTGAGTTCCAGTCCTGACTTCCTTTGGTGATGAACAGCAGTATGGAAGTGTAAGCTGAATAAACCCTTTCCTCCCCAACTTGCTTCTTGGTCATGATGTTTGTGCAGGAATAGAAACCCTGACTAAGACAAAACTCAAGATACAGTCCAATGCTGCTTGTGAAGCAGAGACTGTCGTGGCCAGGCTCAGCCTGGAAAACCACCATTTTACACAATATGGAGTAACTTAGAGGATTCAGGCTGCCTAAATCCTGTCACTTGAGGGAATGTCCAAAATCCTGCAGGCTCTAGATCAGGCACACAGGTTCATTTTACTTACGGAAATGTCAGCAACAGTGGGAGACATAGCATAGCATCAACATGATGATTTTTAGCATTTACCCCTGAGCTGCAATCCTAGCCCGAGTATTAAGGGAAACGCCTAAGAGAAGGCTGATGGATTACAGCCAAGGGTCCAGCATGGGCTTCCCAAGACTTGCTGTTAGGACTTAGGGAGAGAAGGTCAATTCATGAGCTAAGCTGGCAGTGGGTAGTTTCAGGAGGTAACTGTTTTCCAGAACTAGGATCCAATCCCCTCTTCTCTCCCCCTATGGGTGTTCCCAAATGTGTCACTGAGTCCTGTGCATGGCCGAAACTGGCAATTTGGCAAGAGAAATTATATGCTGTGTAGCCTACCTCAAAAAGATTTTGCAATCCCTTTTCTCTTGTTTTGTTTGAGGCATTGTCTTGCTATATACGGCCCTGGCTGGCCTGGAACTTGCTATGTAGACCAGGCTTGCCTGTCCCTGAACTTCAAATAATCCTCCTGCCTCTGCATCCTGGGTGTGTACCACTATGCCCAGTATGTTTTACACTCTTGGAAATGGAGTTTCTCTATATTCCCTCACTACCCACCTGATGTTTGCTTGTTTGTTTGTTTGTTTTGAGGTAGGGTCTTGTCTTCCAGATCTTTCTCCCCCTACCTCACCAGCTTGAGGATTATAATTGTCTAATACCACCTGGATTTCCTTCTCCTTGACTCTTGAAAGATCAATGTTTATTTTCTATGTTTATCAGCTTGCTCATGGATTTCTTAAAAAAAAAAAAAATCCCATCATGTACAGAATCACAGTTGAACTAGCCAATATTAATTCAACTAGTGAGTTTTTTTTTTTTTTTCCTGAGATCGCTAGGGTCCAAACACCTACCTGATGAGTGGCCTTACCCTGAGGCAGCACGGAGGTAGCACTGTTCTTTGCAGAAGCAGTTAGGACCTGGGAGGAATAGTTTTTAGATTGAGACCCCTTGGCAAGGTTGGCCTCCTCCTGGTGCGTATTATTCAAGTTTAGAGGAGCACTAACAACTTGGAGTCTAGAGGAGCACCAGCTTCAAGTTAGAACAGCATTGGCTTGTCTTTGCTGTTCAAGTTAGCACTCTCCCGGACTAGCATAGGTTTGTAGCTGATTTTAACAAATTCAGAGACAGAAGGAGTCTTTCGTTCCAGATCACACTGCCTTGCAATCTAAATGGAAGGGGTAGCTCAGGTCAGTTACAACAGGGATTCCTTCAGCTGTGTTTTGAGCATCTTTCCCACAAGCTGGAAAGCAGTCTGAAGGTCGTGGCCCAGGTGAGCATTTCCTGTGCTGTGGGATTAGGACCCAGGGTCTCCAGGCCACAGAGCAGCAGAGGAGACTCTACTAGAGTCACAGCTCTGGGATTTACCCAGAGGCAGGACTTGAAGGAAGATGATGACTTCAGTGGAAGGGAAAATTCCAAATTAGGCAATTTCCTTGAACAGAAACTTAAACCGAGGACAGAAGAATAATTACAACTTGAATACTGATCAGTCCAATCTCAAATAAGTTAAAAATTAGCCACACAAAGGAGGGGCCCAAAAGTCCCCTTAGAAAGTGTTAACAGGTTTTCTGTTGGTGATAGGATTTAGAGGGGCTGTCTCTCTGTCACCTTCTGTGTTTTCCAATGGATTTGTTACTCTTTCCTCTTTGGAACAGTTTAGCTTATTTACTTAGGTGTGTGTGTGTGTGTGTGTGTGTGTGTGTGTGTGTGTGTGAAGGTGAAGTAAGACATAGAGGCACAAACCTTTAAACCTTTAGTACTTGGGAGGAAGAGACCAAACTGGTCTATACTGCAAGTTCTACTAAAGAAACTGTCTCAAAACCCCAACTAAGCACAAGCCTATCTGTGTTTTGTTCAATAACAAACAAACAAACAAACAAAAGAACACTCATTCTTCCGTAGCTTTTCCAGAAATGGATATTATTGGGTTTTTAAGTCATCTGGCCCCAGTGGCATAATGGGGCAGGATTAAATACCCCTCAGGAGGCAGCAGGCTGGATAGTAAGCTCTTTATGGAGTCAGTCCCACCTTTGCTTGCATTCTGGGCCTTGTCCGGTTTCCGTGGCATGTGTTTCACCCCTCAAGCCACCTACCAGCCCCGTGTTTCATTTCACCATCACTTCTGTGTTACTAGTGCAGAGGAGTAACAGTTCAGATTTTTACATTTTTCAGACAGGGTCCTGTTAGGTAGCCCTAAATTGTCTGGTAATGGCTATGTAGCCCAGGCTGTCCTTGGTGATCATCCCACCTCTGCCTCCTCAAGTCTGGGATTGTAGACACGGGCCATCCTGCCTTGATACTTTTCACCCCTTGAATGGATGTTTGGATTGCTTCATCCATAAATTACATTCTGTCTTCAGCAATTTGTCATTCTCCCCGCCCCCCCGCCCCATGTGTGTGTGTGTGTGTGTGCGCGTGTGGTGTGTGTGTGTGTGTGTGTGTGTGTTGCTGGGGGCCTCTCACCATCCCTTTTGTTGTTTTGAGACAGATTCACATAGAGCCCAGCCTGGCCTTGAGCTCCTGATCCTCTGCTTCTAATCCCCAGGTGCTAGTATTGTGTGTGCACCCACACATTCAGCTGTGCCAATTGTCTTTTTAGAAAAACAAAAACCAGGGGCTGGGGAGATAGCTTAGTGGTTAAGAACACCTGTTGCTCTCGCCAGGGTCCTGGGTTTGATTCCTAGCATCCCCATGGTGGCTTACAACCCTGTGTAACTCCAGTTCCTAGGGGGATACAATGCCCAGTTCTGATCTTTGTGGGCACCACACATGCAGGCAGTGCACATATATGCAAGCAAAGTGTTTATAGACATTAAAATTAAATAGTTAAATCCAAAAATCAATAAACAAAGCAAAGCAAAACAAAACAAAAGCAAGCAAACAAACAAAAAAGCAGGCCAGCAGAATGACTCCACGGGCAAAGACAGAAGAAGTCTTACCATCTGAGTTGGATACCAATACCTATTTGAAGGTACGAGAAGGGAGCTAATGCCACAGAGTGGTTTGACCTCCGCACGTGTGCTGTGGCAAATCTCTCTCTCTTTCTCTCTCTCTCTCTCTCTCTCTCTCTCTCTCTCTTTCTCTCTCTCTCTCAAACACACACACACACGCACACATACAAATAAATAAAATACAGTTTTCAAATATTAACAAAAAGGGGCTAGAAAAATGGCTTAGTGGATAATAGTTTGGTGCTCTTCCTAAGGATCTGAGTTCAATTCCCAGCACCCACACTTGTGACTCCAGCTCCAGGAGGCTCAGATGCCTTTGGTCTTAGTGAGTATCTGTACTTATATACTCAGGTGCCTAGTTCCCCATGCCAACTCCTCCCACCATAGAAAAAATGTAGATATTTTTACAAATAACAAAACTTACAGGAAACCCAACAAGAAACAGAAAGATTTCCGACCCTGATGAACACAGTGATGGAACAATGCAAACTTAACAGTCTCTTTACGTTAAAAAGGATATTGAAATAGGTGCCAGCACATGAAAATGTGTGTGCTTGAGTTCCGAAATGGCAGTCTGAAGGGATGGATACTACGTAGCCTTGCTGAGCATGGTGAACATTTATCATCCGAATGCTACAAGTTCCTCTTCAGAGACTGGCATCCACTTTCTACTTTGGCAAGTTCAAGCTGTCTCCCTCCCAAAGCTGGACTGCTTTAATCTTTAGTTACTTCATGGGTACAAATGCACGTTGGCTTTGCCTTGGTTCTAAAAGGCTGGACCCGTTCTAAAAGCTGCGCTAGCTTTAGAGGTCCCCGAGGGCCTCCTGAGGCCTCTTTTGCAACTACCTCATAGCCTAGCATTGCTTTAAGCTTAATCTGTTTATCACACTGCTTACGTATGTGTCTGAGCATTCCTCTTAGTAAATGATCTGCATACAGTTGGGTCTCAGAGTCGATTTCCTGGAGTACCTGGCCCACAGCAGTGTTTGAGAAACTGGGAGTCACATCTTCTGTCTGTAGAAACTTGGAAAGTGTATTATGAATCTACTGTCAGATGGAATACATGCCCAGCATCTGTAAAGGACGCTGCAGGGTGGGGTGGGTGCATACCTGTCAGCCCAGCATTGAAGGGGAGGGGGAACTGGGTGTGGTCTCCACTTATGGGAAGTGTGTAGAAATAAATGACTCGATGAGGTAGTGAGAATAGGTGGGTATACGGGCAGGGCGAGTTTCTTTTTTACATCTTATTTATTGAATGAGTTTTGTTTTGTTTAAAACAGATATGAGGCTTATTAAAGACTTTTTAAAGATTTACTTTTGGGGGGCTGGTGAGATGGCTCAGCGGATAAGAGCACTGACTGCTCTTCCAAAGGTCGTGAGTTCAAGTCCCAGCAACCACATGGTGGCTCACAACCACCCATAATGAAATCTGATGACAGCTACAGTGTACTCATTTATAATAATAATAAATAAATCTTTAAAAAAAAGATTTACTTTTTATTATTTTTAATTATGGGTCTATGCGTCTGTGTGTGTATGTGCAGGTGTGTGGTGTCCATAGAAGTCAGAGAGGGTGTGGGATTCCCTGGAGCTGAAGTAACAGGTGGATGTGAGCTACCCGACATGTGCCAAGAGCTGAGTTTTGCTTTTAACTACCTTTTCAACTACCGAAATGTATATAACTCGCTTTTCAAGACAGGGTTTCTCTGTGTAGCCCTGGCTGTTCTAGAACTCACTCTGTAAACCAGGCTGGCCCCGAAATTAGAGATCCACTTGCCCCTGCCTCCTGAAAGCTGGGGTTAAAGGCATGCACTACCACTACCAAGCATGAAAGTGATCAGAAAGAGAGACATACCCAAAAGCTTCTCTAAGAGTGTAAGCTTCTCTAAGAGAGGGTCAACACATTGCCACTTTTTGAGACAGGTCTTATATAGCTCAGGCTGGCCTTGAACTCTTTTGGGGGTTCAGTTGTTTGTTTGTATTTGTTTTTTTGAGACAGAGTTTGTCTGTGTAGCCTTGGCTGTCTTGGAACTAGCTTTCTGGTCCATGCTGGCCTCGAACTCACAGACATCCGACTTTCTCTGCCTCCTGAGTGCTGGGATTTTTTGCCCCAAATCCTTGATCTTCCTGTTTCCACTTCCTGATTGCTGGGTTTACAGGTAGGCACTATCACACTCAGCTTAGGGATCTATTTTAAGATTCTTTGGACCCTAAGTTCTAACGCTTTGGAGAATGTACTTCATTCTTCAAAGTCTATAAATCTGCCTACTTTGACCTCTGAGCAAAGTCAAGTGGGAGGGTTGGAACTATCCCCAAAACCCGAAGAAGACTGGAGAGATGGATCGGCAGTTAAGAGCACTGGCTGCTCCTCCAGAGGACCTAACTTCAATTCGCAGTACCCACATGGTGGCTCACAACCAGCAGTTAATTCCAGTTCTAGGAGATCTGGTGCACTCTTCTGGCCTCCGTGGACACTGTATGTATATGGTACACAGACATTACTCAGGCACACATACACATACATAAAATAAAATAAGTAAACCTTTAAAAACTTAGTCTGGTGTGGCTCCAAGTATGTGAGAAGCAGAAGGATCACCCACAAATTTGAGGCCAGCTTGGTCTATGTAGGACAACCAGGGCTACATAGCAAGACTCTGGCCTAAACCCTCCAACTATATCCACCACCATCACCACCACCACCACTGCCTTCGCTCCATTTCACTTGGTTAAACATGAACACACACACGTGTACACACACAAACAGATATACACACACATATATACATAAACATGTATATACACACGTACACAGATACATACATACACATACATACACATACATACATGCATACATACATACATACATACATACATACATACATGGAGAGAAAGAAACTTCAAAACTGAAATCTGTTAATTGATCTGGGACAATGTGTTTTACTTTGCCCAAACCAACTCTATCCAATTCTAAATTAAAACAAATAAAGAAATAGCCAGGAAGTGGTGGTGCACATCTTTAATCCCAGCATTTGGGAGGCAGAGGCAGGCAGATTTCTGAGTTTGAGACCAGCCTGGTCTATAGAGTGAGTTCCAGGACATCCAGGGCTACACAGAGAAACCCTGTCTCGAAAAACAAAAACAAAACAAAACAAACAAAAAAACAAATAAAGAAATAGCCAACACAAATCTTGGTGAGCATATAGAAAAAATACAAGTGACTATTGTTTTGGGGCTGGGAATTGAACCTATGACCTTATGCATGGTGGGTGTATCCTCTGCCACCGGACTATACCCTCAGCTTCCCAGAGTTGGGACTTTCTGTGCATTATTGTTCGGAGTATAAAATTATACAAACTCTGTGGAGCACAACATGGCAGGTCCTCAAAAATGAACCAGATAACTACATCTAGCAAACTAACTTTTGTCCAAATGTCCAAAAGAATTAATAGTAGGAGCCGGGCGGTGGTCGAGCACGCCTTTAATCCCAGCACTTGGGAAGCAGAGGCAGGCGGATTTCTGAGTTCGAGGTCAGCCTGGTCTACAGACTGAGTTCCAGGACAGCCAGGACTACACGTGAAGAAACATTTGTATGTCCATACTTGCAGTAGCATTGTTTATAATAGCCCAAAGGTGGAAGCATTGGAGTATCCATTGACAGATGATAGATGAGCTGGATGTATGTACATGAAATGTAATGCAATACAGCTTTAAAAAGAGGAATTCTGGGGGGGCTGGAGAGATGGCTTAGCAGTTAAGAGCATTGACTGCTCTTCCAGAGGTTCTGAGTTCAATTCTCAGCAACCACATGGTAGTTCACAACCATCTGTAATGGAATCTGATGTCCTCTTCTGGTGTGTTTGAAGACAGCTACAAGTGTATTCATATACATAAAATAAATTTTTTTTTTAAAATTTTAAATAAAAAAATAAAAAGAGGAAATCCTACCTTGTGCTACCACATGGATTATCTATAAGGGCTTTGTGTTCAGTGAAATAAGCCAGTCACAAAAGTGCAAACATCCTATGTTTTGAACTGTGAGGGCAATCTAAAGTAGGCGAAAATCAGAGAGTGTTGAATGGCAGTTGTCAGTCTGGGGAGAAATGGACAATTCTATCATGACTATGGAGTTTTACTTCACAAAATGAAAAATTCATAGAGATTTGTTGCATAATGATGTGAATGTATTTAGCATCCCTGAAATGGGCAAGATATGCAGATGTGGCAGTGCCTACCTCTATCCCCCAGCATCTGGGAGAGGGAGGTGGAGCTATCAGGAGTACAAGGTCATTCTCTACTACTTAGACAGTAAGATTAAAAGGAGTTAGATGAGCTAAGTGTAGTGCTTTGTGCCTATATCCTCGTACACAGGAGACTGAGGTAGGATTGCCATTAGTTTCAGGTCAGCCTAGGCTACAAAGGGAGGCCTTGTCCCAACCAACCAACCAAACAGCCAACCAACCAACCAACCAACCAACCAACCAACCAACCAACCAACCAACCAAACAGCCAGCCAGCCAGCCAGCCAACCAACCAACCAACCAAACAAACAAACAAACAAACAAACAAACAAACAGCCAACCAACCAACCAGCCAGCCAGCCAGCCAACCAACCAACCAACCAACCAACCAACCAACCAACCAACCAGCCAACCAGCCAACCAACCAACCAACCAACCAACCAACCAACCAACCAGCCAGCCAACCAACCAACCAACCAACCAACCAGCCAGCCAACCAACCAACCAACCAACCAAACAAACAAACAAACAGCCAACCAACCAACCAACCAGCCATCCAGCCAGCCAACCAACCAACTAACCAATCAACCAGCCAACCAACCAATTAATGAATATATAGAGCATGTCCAGAGACACAGACCAAATAATCTGCAAAAGAATGATATCTTCCAGGAGGTGGTGGCTCACACCTTTAATCTCAGCACTTGGGAGGCAGATCTCTGTGATTTCCGGGCCAGCCTGGTCTACAGACTGAGTTCCGGGACAGCCAGGAGTACCTGTTTCAAAGCAAGCAAGCAAACAAACAAAGAATAAATAAGGTGACATGTTTCCACTGTGTAGCCCAGGCTAGCTCCTTGAAATCACGATCCTCCTGAGGTATGTTAGCACAACAGAAAAATTAAAGGCACATGGAAACAGAAAGAGCCCGCTCACTTCAGAGTCTGGTTGAAGTCTCTCATCAGCCGAGAGAGAGTCCAGAAGTTCAGCAGATTTAACTAAATTTGCTGCGAAGATCACCTTCATAGAGACACCATATCTTTCGCAAAGACGTTTTCATGTAAGCATGCAAAATAGTAAGAGACCATGACAGACTTTCTCTCAGACCTGAACCTACAATTTTCTGGCAATCTCACATAAACATAAACTATTAAAAAAAAAAACCAGCAAAAATGTATCTCAACTCTGAATGCAGACCATGGAGGTAGAGCTTGAATTTATCAGCTGTAGTCCTACTTCAGGAACCACCCTGTGATCTCACTGAAATTCCTCATCAGGGGCCAGCAAGATGGCTCACTGGCTGAGAGGGCTTGCCTTGTAAGTCTGATGATGAGTGCATCCCCAGAACCCATAGGGTGAGGGAAGAACTAGCTCCTCCAATCTTTCAAGCTGGCTTCTCACTTCCATATGTGCATGCTGTGGCATGGGTTTAGTAGGCTTACGGATATAGTGTAGGTGAGGGGTCACCTCCGGGATATGGGTGCCCCTCTCCACAAAGGCCTTACCAGAAACTTTACCCAGTAGGCATGAGGGCTTCTCCATAGCTGCCTAGTTGTAGAAATCCTCCCCTACTCATTCTCAACCTATATACCCTAGCGCCTTCCCGTAGGCTGCGTGCAGGTAGGGCAGAATCGCTTCTCCCAGGTGGCAGGGGAGCGACTGGATACCCAGGTGAGGGTCTTAGGAGTCTCCCCGTTCCTGTGTGAAGGAATGAGAACAGCCAATAAGCTTTGCTTAGATGGCTTTTGCAAATGGGCACAGCTGAACACCCAAAGATGGCAGCTGTTTGGCTCCCAGGCTGGTCCTATACAGCTTCTCTTTTGGATTAAGGCATTAACTTCCTTAAAGATCACATCTGGCAGGAACACAAAGAAAATGAATGAATGAATGAATGAATGAATGAACGAGAAACATGAAGGAGTACCAAGTTGAGGTCACAGAGGCCATGTCTTATTTTGGGAGAGAGTGGGAAGGAAGTGTTGTCGTGGGGTATGGAGTACTGTGGCAGTGACAACAGGAAAACCCAGGAGAGAGGTAGGTGAAATTTTGAGTCTGAACAGGACTTTTTCTCCAGCATCAGGTCACATCAACAAGGAAGTGACAAAGATCCCTCTCCTTCTCTATAATTTACTTAATATATGTTTGAATTTTTAAAGCTCTATCCACCTTGTTTTAGATGTGAGGGTTTTGCCTGTATGTTATGTGTATGCACCACATACATGTCAGGTGCCCTTGGAGGTCAGAAGAAGAGTATCAGCTCACCTAGAACTGGAGTCCACACATGGCTGTGAGCCTCCACACATGGCTGTGAGCCTCCACACATGGCTGTGAGCCACCACAAACACCGGTCCTCTGCCAGAGCAACGGGTACTCTCGACTGCTAAGCCACCTCTCCAGGC
>NW_022196906.1:92754849-92755462 GCF_008632895.1 Mastomys coucha
CCATGCTTTCTCCATCCGTTTTGGTCCCTCCTCTGTTGTTTAGACTCACTTTTCCAGCACTCACTGTGCATCTCACTACTTGAAGGGCTTTCAATGTAGAGTTCAGGACACTTCCTCCTTATGCCAGCAAAAGCCCCTGAGCTAACTTCAATTGAACTTCTCCATTATGTTAATGAGAAAACTACTGTTCACAGGCCGCATTAGCTTGTTGTTGCTGCTTTCACTAAATGCTACAAGGCTCATGGCTTACAGCAATACACACATCATCTTACAGTAATGGGGGTCAAAGTTTGAAATGGGGCTTTCTGGACTGAAATCTAGTGAAGGCAGACATGCTCTTTCTTGAGGAGTGCTAGACAGTCCAGCAGTGGCTACTGAGTGCTGGAGAACTAGAGAACAGGAAGCTGCTTAGTATGGGAAACCTGGACTGGCAAACTCAGAACAAGGGGACCCATGATGCAGCCCTAGCTTAAGACTGGGGGGCATGGAGGCTCCTGGAGAGATGCTGCCCTGAGCTTGTGCTGACTGGCTGGTACTCACATATGATCACACATGATCATACATGATCGCAGCTGTGAAAGAGGAAGAGCAGAGCTTGCAACCAGGGCAAAAA
>NW_022196906.1:92755803-92784221 GCF_008632895.1 Mastomys coucha
CTCTCTCTCTCTCTCTCTCTCTCTCTCTCTCTCTCTCTCTCTCTCTCTGGTTTTTCGAGACAGGTTTTTTCTGTGTATCCCTGGCTGTCCTGGAACTCACTCTGCAGACCAGGCTGGCCTCGAACTCAGAGATCTGCCTGCCTCTGCCTCCCAAGTGCTGGGATTAAAGGCGTGTGCCACCACCGCCCGGCCTGCCCATCTTCTCTTTAAAAGTCCTCACAGACACACGGAGAAGTGTGCTTTCCTTGCCCCCTCAGACTCTCCCCTCAGACTCTCCCCTCAGACTCTCCCCTCAGACTCTCCCCTCAGACTCTTCCCTCAGACTCTCCCCTCAGACTCTCCTCTCAGACTCTCCCAATCTAGTCAGGCTGATACTCAAGATTTACTATTACAAGTGCTAGAGAGGTGGCTCAGCCATTAAGAGCACTTGCTGGTATATGCCAGCACTCGAGAGGCTGGGGGTAGGCAGATCTCTGATTTTGAGCCAAACCTGGAGTACAGAGTGAGTTCCAGGACAGCCAGGGCCACACAGAGAATCCTGTTTCAAAAATCCAAAACAGAACAAACAAAAAGAATACTTGCTGACCTTGCAGAGGACCTGGTTTGGTTCCCTGTACCCATATCCAATTCCAGGGAAATCTGACACCCTCTCCTGGCCTCCAAGCATGTACATGGTACATACACACATGGATGCACACATGCACGCATGCACATGCACCAGTGTGCACACACACACCTACTTTATAAACACAAAATAAAAATAAGAAGATTCACTTTCACAGGTAGGCATGTGGAAAAGTTTTCTTGTCTTTTCTAGGTTTTTGAGGCCACTTGTATCCTTGGGTCACCGTCCTATCCATCTTAAAAGCTACACCATGGCAGATCTCACCTAGCCTCACTCTGGTCTTGCTTCCGTGATTACAGCTCCTTCTCTAACTTCTGAATGGTACCAGCCTTCTTTTGAGACAGCATCTCTTTATGTAGCCTAAGCTTTCATCACCCTGGCTTCAGCCTCCTATGTTCCAGTTCTACAACCGTGTGCCACCATACCTGAAATCCACTCAGTGTCAAGGACCCCGTGACTGTGTTAAGTCTAGGAGATAACCAGGAACAATCTCCCTCTATTAAGTTAGTTGATTAGCTATCTTAATCCCAGCTGCAGCCATCATTCGCCTTTGCCGTTGAACAACATACACTCACAGATGCCAGGGATCAGAGCATGTTAGAGAAGGTAATTTGTTCTGAGGTCAAACAGTGAATCAGCTACAGAGCTCGCAAGCTTGGGTATGCAGTTTGTGTCCAGCATACAACACATGCATGGTTTGCTTCTAGCATATGTACACAAACATGCGTATATACAAATATACATACATTCATACATGTATGTGTGTGTGTGTGTGTTTGAGAAACCATTTCATGTGTTCTAGGTTGGCCTCCAACTTGATAGGGCCTGATGATCTTGAACTTCTGAGCCTTCTGCCCTCCCCTCCTGAGTGCAGAAGTTATAGGTGTGCACCACAATACCAGTTTTATGCAGTGCTGGGGGTCAAACATGGGACTTCATGCATGCTAGCCACATGATGAACCGACAGAGGTATGTACATACCCTATTTTGTTCTTTAAAAACTTTAAACAGGCCGGGTAGTGGTGGCGCATGCCTTTAATCCCAGCATTTGGGAAGCAGAGGCAGGCGGATTTCTGAATTCAAGGTCAGCCTGGTCTACAGAGTGAGTTCCAGGACAGCCGGAGCTATACAGAGAAACCCTGTCTCGAAAAACCAAAAAAGAAAAAAAAAAAAAAAACCTTTACACAGTTTATTTACATATGTGGGTGTTTTGCTTACATGTGTGCATTGTATGTATGTGCCTGGTGCAGAAGCCAGAAGAGAATGTCAGATCCTGTGGGATTAGACAGTTGTGAGCAGCCATGTAGGTGCTGGGAATTAAACCCATGTTCTCTGGAAGAATAGCCAGGGTTCTCTTTTTTTTTTTTTTTAAGATTTATTTATGTTATGTATATGAGTACACTGTAGCTGTCTTCAGACAAACCAGAAGAGGGCATCAGATCCCATTACAGATGGTTGTGAGCCACCATGTGGGTACTGGGAATTGAACTCAGGACCTCCGGAAGGGCAGTCAGTGCTCTTAACAGCTGAGTTATCTCTCCAGCCCTAGCCAGGGCTCTTAACTACTAATGTCCTGCCCCATGTTACTCTACTTTTTTTTAAAGACTCAGTCTTACCCTTTATCCTAGATTGGCCTAGGCTGTTTATGGAACCTAAAAATAAAACTTACAGCAATCCTCCTGCCTCTGCCCGCAAGAGGCAATAACCATGCCCAGATAACAACCCATATTCTTAAAATTCCTATTCTGTGCTTCTTGTAAATATGACTGAGAAATGGAGTTAGGGTAATTTATTATAGCTTACATAAGATGCCCCTCTACTTTCCCTCTATCCTTAATTTCACAAGCTATCATGAAATTCTCTATTACGATTTGGCTTCCTTCAAAATGCTGTTGGGTCTAGAGTCTGGGGCCAGCTGGCTGGGACTCAGACCCCAGCTAAACTCTTCATTGGCAGTTTGGGTTTTGGATTTTTTTAAAGACAGGAGGATCTCCTTATGTAGTTGTGTGGCTGGCCTGGAACTTTCTGTGTAGAACAGGTTGGATTCAAGAGCCTCCCAACTCAGCCTTCTCAGAGATGGGACTAAGGATGTGTGTCACCACACTTGACTTGGGTAGGCTTTTAAAGCTCTTTGTGCTTCTGTTTCCATAGCTGTAATGTGAGGAAAATAATAGTATATTGTAAGGATAAAGAGTCATTATCAGGCTGGAGAGATGGCTCAGCTGTTAAGAGCACTGACTGCTTTTCCGGAGGTCCTGAGTTCAATTCCCAGCAACCACATGGTGGCTCACAACCATCTGCAATAAGATTTGATGCCTCCTTCTGGTGTGTCTGAAGACAGCAATAGTGTACTCATATAACATACATAAAATAAATACAAAATATTTTTAAAAAAGTTGTTATAATTAAAATATACAACCATAACCATTTTTTATATTTTCCTGAGGGCTCCTTGCCCATGTGCACTCTCTCTCTCTCTCCTTCTCTCTCTCTCTCTCTCTCTCTCTCTCTCTCTCTTGCTCACTCGCTCGCTCCCTTGCTTGCTCACTCTCAATCTCCCTTCCTCCCTCCTTTTCCTTTTCCCCTCTCCCATCCTTTCTGCCTTACTCCCATTTCTTTCTTGGTTTTTAGAGTCAGGATCTCACTATGAAGTCCTGCTTGCCCTGGGACTTGCCCAGCCCACGATGCACTAACACTTGGGGGGATTCTCTTGCCTTTGCTTCTCATGAAGGTCATATCCCCAGTTTCACACTGTGGGCAAGGGTACAGTGAAACCACCAACTTAGACCACTCCATGGGTAGAGGGAAAGCTGGGCTCAGAGAACAGTGGGTGGCTAGAAAAGCCTTGTCACCTTGTCAGTTTGAAGGGGACAGATGTCAGCAGGACGAGAGAGCAGGCAGAACAAGCTGGAAGCTACTGTGGATTGTTTGGGTTAATCGGGAGGCTCTGGTCTGAGACAGCTGACCTTTGGGACAGATAAGGGAAATAGTGGCTTTCCTGTTAAAGAGAAATCTGCCTTGGGAGAGGAATGCTGAGTTTGTTTGCTCAGTAACAACCCTCTGTTCACCCAGTAGAGTCCTGTTTAGGACATTGTTACCCAGCACCTAACACATCCATGGCAGACCTGTCTTCAGGGAACAGTGACAGGACTTTTAACCCCCACGTCTCTGGTCACCTAGTGAGGCTGTCACGTAGGAGACAAGCCTGTCACAAGGAATGCGATGCCTCAACAGATGAGAAGTGTCCCATCTCCATGACCACGGCATTGGCAGAAAGGTACGGTGGCACAATTTTTTTTTTTCAGTGTAAGTTTCACAATCAACTTGATCCTTTAAAAAGTCATGTTTAATTTTATAACTATCTTGGAGAATATGACATCTTTGTAGCTTTAGTATGTCTCAGTTTTTTCAAAAGGACACCAGGACAGGATAGGCACTGTGGTATGTCCCTTTAACCCCAGCACTCAGAAAGGTGGATCTCTGTGGGTTCCACACCATCCTGGTCTATGTAGTGGGTGTAGGACAGTTATAGCTACATAATGAGATTTTTTCAAGAATAATAAGGCAAGAGAATAGAAAAAACGAACCTGGGGCTGGAGAGTACAGTCCAGAGTCAGGGTGCTTCTGTCATGCAAGAAGCTCTAGGCTCAGTTCCTAGCATGACCACCTCCACTACAAAAACATTTTATTTCTTGGATTAGGTTTATATAAAAGTTGGTGTTTGTTCAGAGAGATCTTAAACATGCCATTCAAAATTTAGGGATGCACAAGCTATTTGATTAGTTGAGGAATAACTGACTGAAAGTATATTTGAAGTGTAAATGAGTCCGAGTGCTCAGCTCTTTACTTTCCCCCTTTCTGAGAGCTCTGGGTTTTCTTGAAGCTGAAGATTAAACACTGATGAAGACGTGTTTTCACAGCCAGCGCACACACCTGTTTGATTCCTGTCATCCTATTAATCCTTTTGTTTTGAGACAGGGTTTTACTATGTAGTTCATGCTGGCCTAGAACTCTTATCTGTTGTTGGGGCTCATCTTAAACTTAGAATCCCCCACCTTAGCCTCCCGAATGATGGTGTTATGGGTATGTGCTACTAGGTCTAGTTATTAACCTTATGTTATTCAGGCATGGTGGCTCAGGCCTTAGGTTTAAATCTTAGCATGAAGGGAAGCTAAGGCAGGAAGGTCAGTTCAAGGTCATCCTCAGCTACATAGTTTGAGGTCAACCTAGGCTAAATAAGGTCCTATTGAAAAATAACAAATACGGGCGGTGGTGGAGCATACCTTTAATCCCAGCACTTGGGAGGCAGAGGCAGGAGGATTTCTGAGTTCAAGGCCAGCCTGGTCTACAGAGTGAGTTCCAGGACAGCCAGGGCTCCACAGAGAAACTCTGTCTCGAAAAACAAAACAAAACAAAACAAAACAAAAAGAAAAAGAAAAATAACATATACACCCCCCATAACCAACAAAACAAACAGAAACCAATCCAATGCTAGTATGGTATATTTTTCTAATTAATAACAAACTAATATTGATGTTCGTTAATTAATCTATATTAATTAATTAAGTCTATAGTTTATTGTTCTGATTTTCTTCAAGTCCTTTTTCTTACTTGGGGTCCATGCAGGTCTTTCTTATTTGGGGTCTATGCAGGATTCAGAATTTCTTTTAAGCCCTTACATATATCCAGGCTTTTGTGGGCTGAGATAGCTTCTTTCTTTCTTTAGTCTGGATGACCTGGCAGTTTTGAAAAGTCAAGTGTTTTGGGGTCTTTCTATTGGAATATGACTAGTGTGGTTTTCTTGTTTAGACCTGGATTATCGATTTTTGAGGTCAACCACAGAGGTCAAGCCACATATTTACCAGGTTATAGCAAGGAACAAATCATCAGTATGACTGCATTAGGGTCTTCTAAAGGGTTTTCTAAAGGAATGGAACAGATAAAATATGCATGTATGAATGTAAATATATATATACATTCACATACACACACACACACACACACACACACACGGGATTTGTTACAGTGGCTTACAGGCTGTGGTGGACTGTCATGGTTCCAACAATGGGACTGTCCCAATGGAAAGGACAAGAATCCACTAGCTGTTAAGTTCAGGAGACATGTCCCAATCTAGTGTTTTATCCCTGGAGGATATAGAGCTGTCGGTCTTCAATCTATACTGGAATCCTGAAGAAATCGATTCTAATACCAGCAAAGGAATGACTCAGGATTAGGATAGATGATCTTGCCATCAAGAGTGAGAGCAAGCAGGCAAAAAGCAAATGATTTCTTCCATGCCCTTTCATGTGGGCTGCCACCAGATTTACGGTGGATCTTCTAACCTTAAGTGATCCAATCAAGAAAATCCCCAAGGGTGTAGCATCAGTTCGGGTTTTAGTTGACTCCAAATATAACGTCATGTCGTCAGCCAAGATCAGTGTAGTGGTCTTGATGCTGGACTTGGCCACTTGTCTCTTTCTTGGCGTTGGCGGGGTTTGTGCAGTAAAGTAAATTTCAGTCTTGAGATGATAGTGCATGCTTATAATCTTAGCCCTAGGGAGGCTGAGACAGGAGGATTGTGGCAAATTGGAGAACAGCCTTGTCCGGATAGTGAGTTTCAGGCCAACCAGGGCTACGCAGCGAGATCTTGTCTAAGAACAAAGACAAAACAAAACTAAACGGCTCAGCTGAGTCGTGGCTCAGTTGGTTGAATATCATCTAACACATGTACAAGGTCCTGTCGTGGTACATGCCTGTAAGGCCAGCACTTGGTGTGACAGATCCCCAGATTTTAGTAGGCCCCCAGACCTTAGCACAACTTACACCATGATGGAAGTAGCATTGGAACCCAACATGTGGACAGCACTACCCGATAAAACAAGAGCAAGGATTAATCCACCAAAACCCAGAGTTCTGGGAAAGTCCATAAATGTACTAACCTTTTTGGCTTCTGTAGTTCTGCTTCTGACTAACTGTTCTTGCTAACTGAGGCGAGTCAACCCAGCCACCCAGTGTCATCACCTGCTGGCTAATGAAGACTTTCTGACTGGCTCTCTGAGTGGTCTCCTCTGGTGAATCCCTCATACCATTTTGAGGCAGAGCCAGGGGATCAGAAGTTCAAGACCATCCTTGACAGTATAATAAACCTGACGTTAGCCTGAGCAGGGGTATACCCTGTCTTCAAAACAAATAATAGGCCAGGCAAAGCAAAAGTTACTTTTTTCCCTTCCCCACTGGAAAGCCCCACTGTTCCAACCCATTGTGAAGACAGGGAAGTCAAGATCCACCTCCTTGAGAGATATGCTGGACTTGAGGCTGTGGTAACAAGATGCCACACTGGTGGAAGAATTTATTTTTGTGGTTCTAGACAAATAACACCTCCAAAAAACAAGAACAAAAACAAAAATTCTTATAAATTTGAAATGCTTGCATACTTACTTACTGATACTTTTCATTTTTCACCATTCATTTTACAATTGAATTATTTTATTTTGTTTTGAAATAGTAGTTCACTGTGTAGCTCTTGCTACACTGTATAGACTAGAACTCACTCATTAGGAACACCAGCCTGGCCTTGAACTTGTATAGGTGTTTTGCCCGCATACATGTCTGCGCACAACACGCATGACTGGTATCTGGGGAACCAGAAGAGGGTGTCTGACTGCTCGGAACTGGCATTAGAGAACTGTCGTCAGCTGCCACGTGGGTGCTGTGTCTTCTGGAAGATTAGTCAGTGTTCTTTTAACTCCCGAGCCATCCCTTGAGCCCCTCCAATTGAATTATTTTTTAAAAAAAAAATCATTTCTATTTTTAATTCTGTGTGGGTAGGTGCGTGTGTGAGCTCACAGAGTCTAGAATGGGGTGTCAGATCCCCTGAGCTGGAGTTATAGTCAGTTGTGAGCTGTCCAACACAGGTACTGGGAACCAAACTCTACATGAACCACAAGCTCCCAGTTACTGAGCAACCTCTGCAACCTCCCTCAATTATTACACTTTAAACATATTTATGCGTGTGTGCCTGCAGGTACCCTCAGAAGTCATAAGAGAGTGCCCCTGGAACTGGTGCTTGTGAGCTCCCAGTGTGGGTGTTGGGAATTGAACCTGGGCCCTCTATAAGAGCAGCCAGTGTTCTTAACCACTGAGTCATGTCCCCAGCCTCTCTGTATCTTGTTCTTTTTTTTTTTTTAATTAGCTAGTGTTTTCCTGTTTATATACTTTAGTTTCCATTTCTTAGCTTGACTATAATTCTTCACTGAAGCTGCATATGTAAATAACAGTGACTGGAATCTTTTGTCTTTCTTCGCTGTCAGTTACGCTATGTGTAGTTCAGTTGGCCTGTTTTGAAATCTGTTGTAGTTTTTCTTTGGCTATGGCAGGAGCAACTCTTCTTGAGAGTATAATTTAGCTCTCTTACAAGACTTTTAGGGTAAAAGCCCTCTGGCTCCGAGAGTCCCCGCAGAAGATGCTCAGCCTGTCACCCTAACACACAATTAAAAAGATGAGTTGTGGTGAAAGGCATGGAAAGGAGATTGAGCCATTGTATCCACTCTGGGAAGAACAGATAAAGGGACTTGGTGACCTCATGTCTGTCCTCAAGGGATTGTCAGGGACTTTGTGAGCTTTATGGTAAGGCAAACAAAGGAGGGGGATGGGACATGCACAGGCGACAGTGTGACAGTGCATCAAGCATCTGGTTCAGAAAGGAATGTTGAAGTGAGTGCTGTAGGCACGGGGGGGGGGGGGGGGGGGGGGGGGGGGGGGGGGGGGGCTCTCACGGGTGACTCTCCTCATGGCGCTGGGAGGAATCTGTTCTGCAGGGCTCACTGATGTTTGGGGAGAGTTTTGAGTCCCTTGTCCTAAACACTTTCACATATGAGTTCTATTACTCCCAGAATCCAACTTCTGCACAAGGTGACTCAGAGTGTCAGGTTACTTCTCTTGTTGCTGTGACAACATTCCTCACAAAAGCAAGCCTAGGGAGGAAGGATTCAATTTGTCTCATGGAGGGGCGGGCAGGCACACTGCATCCATAGTCATGGCGGGGCGGGCACACTGCATCCATAATCATGGCGGGGCGGGCACACTGCATCCATAGTCACGGAGGGGCGGGCACACTGCATCCATAGTCAGGAAGCATCGAGAGGCTGGTGCTTATCTTTTTGTTGTTGTTGTTTTAAATTTATTTATGTACACAAGCGCTCTATTTGCACAAATGCCTGCCATCCGATTCAATTGCAGATGGTTGTGAGCAGCCATGTGGTTGCTGGGAGTTGAACTCAGGACTCCTGGGTGAAGTGCTAGTGCTCTTAACCACTGAGCCATCTCTCTAGCCCCTGCTGGTGTTTTCTTGTTTTCTCCTTTTCATTCAGTCTGGGACCCAGTCCACATTTAGGGTGAGTCTTCTCACCTCTATTAATCCAGTCTACAAACTTCCTCATGGACATGCCAAGAGGTTGGGTCTCCTAGGTGGTTTTTATTTTTATTTTTTTCCCTAGGTGATTTTAGGTCTTGTCAAGCTGCTAATTACTAACTGCCCTCAAGAAGAAAATGTGAGGCCAAAGCAGCGCGTAGTTGTAGTTTCAGTATTTGGAAGGCAGAGGATCGCCACAGGTTCAAGGCCAGCATGGTCTACAAAACTAGTCCTAGGCAAGCCAGGACTACTTAACAAGATTCAACAACAACCAAAATAAAAACAAAAGTCAAAACAGAGAGAGAGACAGAGACAGACAGAGAGAGTTTTAGCCCAGTGACCTGTGCTGGACTTCAGCTCTGCTACTAAAATGCAAAATAATAATAATAATAATAATAATAATAATAATAATAATAATAATAATATTTTAACAGTGCTGTTGAATTTTGAGAGGGATCATTAAGGACTGTCCTCTCTCACTGAAGCAAACTCAAGACATTTACAGCCCAATGAGGTTTAGAACCTCATTCAACTTCTGGAGTTTCTTTTTTTTTTTTTTCTGTTTTGTTTTGTTTTTTTGTTTTGTTTTTTTGTTTTGTTTTTAAGAAAAACTCCAAGTGGTGGCACATGCTTTTAATCCCAGTACTTGGGTGGCAGAGGCAAATCTCTGTAAATCCTATGCCAGACTCATCTACACAGTGAGTTTCAGGTCAGCCACAATGACACATGAGGTTTTATCTCAAAAAGAAAAAAATTTAAAAAAAAGGTTATTTTATTTTATCTGTGTGAGTGTTTTGCCTGCATGTATATATGTGTACCTAGTGTGTGCCTGTTGTCTGAGGCTGTCAGAAAAGGGCTTTAATTTTTCTGCAACTGAAGTTACAAATGGCTGAAACCCACCATGTGAGTGTTGGGACCCGAATCCTGGTCCTTTGCAAGAGCAATAAGTGCCCTTAACCACTGAGCCATCTCTCTGGTTCCCAGAGTTCCTTTTCTGTGTAGCTCCTTCCTCTTTGGGATTCTGACTCACTGTATCTACCCCTCTCAGACTTCCTGAATTCTAGTTTCTTTCTTCTCAAGTCCTTGAGACAGTCATGGTCTGCTGAGAATAATTAATTCTCCCTGCTCCAGGATCTACAATCCAACTTAGTAGAAATGTAGGGCAGTCAGGTGACTCACCCCTTAATTTCTGTTCTCCCTGGGATCATGGACTCATACTGGCTTGTATGAAGTGTGTAAGGACAGAAGTTAAGTGTGATCTGTCCAGTTGGACTATGAAAGGCAGGAGAAAAAAGTTTTAAAATTATATTTATTTTTCTTTATATGATTCTGGTAGTTTGAATATGCTTGGTCCAGGGAGTGGCAATATTAGGAGGTGTAGCCTCATAGGAGTAGGTGTGGCCTTGTTGGAGGAAGTATGTCACTGTGAGGGTGGGCTTTGAGACCCTCATCCTAGCTGCCTGGACAAAGTCAGTCTTCTGCTAGCAGCCTTCAGATGAAGATGTAGAACTCTTAGCTCCTCCTGTACCATGCCTGCCTGGATGTTGCCATGTACCTGCCTTGATGATACAGGACTGAACCTCTGAACCCGTAAGTCAGCCCCAATTAAATGTTGTCCTTATAAGAGTTGCCTTGGGGGACTGGTGAGATGGCTCAGTGGGTAAGAGCACTGAGCCATCTGAAGGTCCTGAGTTCGGATCCTAGCAACCACATGGTGGCTCACAACTACCCGTAATGAGATCTGATGCCTTCTTCTGATGCTGTCTGAAGACAGCTACAGTGAATTGGGCTGGAGCAAGCAGGGCCAGAGAGAGTGGGCCGGCAGAGGTCCTGAGTTCAATTCCCAGCAGCCACACACATGATGGCTCACGGCCATCTGTACAGCTACAGTGTACTCATACACATAAAATAAATAAAATAAATCTTAAAAAAAAAAAGAGTTGCCTTGGTCATGGTGTCTGTTCACAGCAGTAAAACACAAACTAAGATGATATGATGAGGATGAGGATGAGGATTATGATGATGATGATGATGATGATGATGATGATGATGATGATGATGATAATGTGGCATATGAGTGTTTTGCCTGCATTTATATCTGTGCACCCTGTCCATGCCTGGTACCCTAGGAGGCTAAAAGAGGGTGTCATATCTCCTGGTGTTGTAGATATAGTCAAGAGCTATATAGATACTGAGATTCAAACCTAGTTCTTCTGGAAGAGCAGCCACTATTCTTAACCAATGGGTAGGCTCTCTAGCTACTATATTTTCAATCACATATATGCATGTGTATGTTAATGTGAGATTGTGCACATGGCCTTCAGAGGTCAGGGGAAACACGAGATTTCTTGAAACTGGGGTTGCAGGCAAGCTTGAGCCACTGATGTGAGTACTAGAAACTGAACTGGGGTTCACAGGATGAGCAGCAAGTGCTTAACCATTGAGCCATTTCCCCAGCCCCCAAAATAGTTTTTTTAAAGATTTATTTATTTATTTTATGTGTATGAGTACACTGTAGCTGTACAGATGGCCATGAGCCATCGTGTGGCTGCTGGGAATTGAACTTGCTCCACCCCTGCTCACTCTGGGGGTAATACACTGTATCTGTCTTCAGACGCACCAGAAGAGGGTGTTAGATCTGATCAGTGGTGGTTGTGAGCCACCATGTGGTTGCTGGGATCCGAACTCAGGACCTTTGGAAGAGCAGTCAGTGCTCTTACCTGCTGAGCCATCTCACCAGCCCCCCAAAGTAGTTTTTAAAGTTCATGTTGGAAGCAGAAGCTCCATCCTTACCTCACTATTTCCATCCCCTCATCTTCTACTCCAATTTCTCTCTTTTTTCCTGCTGCCTGCCAATCCAGATGTAGAACTCTCAGCTACCTCTCCAGCTCCATGTCTGCCTGTATCCTGCCACCAGACTTCCCACCATGCTGACAACGGACTAAACCTCTGACCTGTAAGCCAGTCCAATTAAATGTGTTCCATGGAAAGAGTTGGCTATAGTCATGGTGTTTTTTCACAGCGATAGAAACCTAACTCAGAGAGGTGTCTGATCACATGGCATCCACAGTCAGGAAGCTGTGAGAGATGAACACTAGTTCTTGTTTTCTCCTTTTCATTCAGTCCACATTTAGAGTGAGTCTTCTCACCTCTATTAACCCAGTCTATGAACTTCCTCATCGACATGCCAAGGGGTCGGCTCTCCTAGGTGGGTTTTCTTTTTTTCCTAGGTGATTTTAGGTGCTGTCAAGCTGACAATTATTAACTGTCCTCAGGAAGAAAATGCCAAAGCAGAGCTAGAGGTGTGAGGTATGGCAATACACAGCTGTAGTTTCAGTATTTGGAAGGCAGAGGATAGCTACAAGTTCAAAGCCAACCTGGTCTACAAACATAGTAATTGAGTTTGAAGCTAGGAATTAAACGTAGGGGAAGAGGTTGGCCTTTCCTAGGAGGAGACTGAAATTCTCCGAACTTTGGGCTGTGGGTTATTAGGGAGCCTTCAGCTCCTTTTCTCTTCTTTCTTCTTCAATGCCTCTCTGAGATTATCTCTCCAGGAGACTTCTCTGCTGGGTCAAAACCCCTCCCAGGCTTGCAGATCTTCAGCCTCACTTTTAAACTCTGCGTCTTCTTCCCTTTCATATCTATGTGTGGGAATGTTCGTAGGCCTTCGTCTGTCATGGCGCGGCCCTGCCTGAGTAGTCTCCCTTTACAGGCCTGGGTTCAATAATTCAGAAAGATAGCTTTTTACAACCTCCTTCCTCTTCCTTAGCATTTGTCACTTTCCTCCTCCTCCTCCTCCTCCTTCCCCTCCTCCTCTATCTCCTTCTTCTCCCCCTTCTTCCTCCTCCACCTCTTCCTCTTCTTCCTCCTCCACCTCTTCCTCTTCCTCCTCCTCCACCTCTTCCTCTTCCTCCTCCTCCACCTCTTCCTCCCCTGTTCCTCCTCCCCTCTTCCTTTTCCTCCACCTCTTCCTTCTCTTCTTCCTCCTCTTTCCCCTTCTTCTCCCTTTTTCTTCCTCCCCGTCCTCCTCCCTCTTCTCCTCCTCTATCTCCTTCTCCTCCCCTCTTTTTCCTCCTCCACCTCTTCCTCCTCCACCTCCTCTTCCTCCTTCCCTTCCTCCTCCTCCTTGCCCTTCTCCTCCCTCTTCCTCCTCCTTCACCTCTTCCTCTCCTGTTCCTCCTCCCCTCTTCCTTTTCCTCCACCTCCTCCTTCTCTTCCTCCTCTTTCCCCTTCTTCTTCCCCTTCCTCCTCCCTCTGTCCTCCTCCCTTTCTTCCTCCTCTATCTCCTTCTCCTCCCCTCTTTTTCCTCCTCCACCTCTTCCTCCCCTGTTCCTCCTCCCCCTTTCCTCTTCCTCCTCCTCCTCTTCTTCCTTCTCCTCCTCTTCCTCTTTCTAGTTGAGGTAGAGTCTTGCTATATAACACAAGGCAAACCTCTTTCTGTTGTCTCCCAAGTGCTGGAATTAAAAGCACGTGCCATTACCACACAGGATGTCAGTATTTTTTTTTCTTTAATTTGCACATGGTAACTGGACATGTTCATGAAGTGATCCAGTCAGAATAACTGACATCTCCATACCCTCAGATACCACTTTTGTTTGTGTTGGGAGCAGACAAAATCCTCTCTATTAGCATGTTTTGGGTAAAACATGATAACTCTTGGTTAATTCGATATCACTGAGATCGAATAACAGGAATTCTCATGTGTTTTTTACCTTTATTTAGGAATGTACAACCCCATTACCTGTCAGTTTTAAAAGTAGATATATCCAAAGTGTGCAAAGTATGAGAGCCAGGAAAGAAGTGACAGATATAGCAGTTTCTCTTGCCATTGCCTCAGCCTGGAGATGCTGCGTGTCTCACGGGAAAGAGGATATATAAATTACAGGATGTCTGTAAAACGGTGCATTGTACAATGGTAACAAGAAATGACGATGGCAGCCATGCCCCCATGGCTAGACCCTGAGCAAAAGAAGACTGACTCCCCAGAGTAGGCGGCATCTGTCTAAAGTAAGGAAACAGATGATTGACCAGAAAAGGGTGGAGAGGGAAGAGGCCCTGAGCACCAGGGTGGTGGGGGATAGGGGGTTGGGGGTGGCACTTAGGGCTCCTGATGTGTGGGCAATGTTCTGGGCGCATGTTCTAGTCACGTGGTGTTTGCATTACAATACAGATGTTATTCATATTTTGTCAGTAGTTTATGAACTCTGTGCTACTTTTCACAACTCAGAAAAAGTATATCTAGTGGGTTCCAGACCAGCTAGGGGTACATTGTGACAGTCTGTCTCAAAAAATAAAACAAGCCTGGGAGTTAGGGTGTACACCTTTAATCCCAGTACTGGGGAGGCAGAGGCAAGAGGATCTCTGAGTTTGAGGTCAGCCTGGTCTACAGAGTGAGTTCCAGGACAGCCAAGGCTACACTGAGAAACCATGTCTGGAAAAACCAAGACACACACACACACTCCTAAAAATTAAGACCTTTAAGTCACTTTAGGGTGCATAGTAAATTAATTTGTATCTCTCTAATATATTACTTTTCTGTTACTATGTTAAATACCATCTCTACAGCTACAACTAGAAGGAAGGGTTTATTTGGGCTTATGGTTCCTGAGAGATAAAAGTCTGTCAGGTAAGGAGGCACAGCAGCAGGAAGGCAGAGTGGTTGGAACAGGAAGCTGAGAAGCCGCAAGTCAACCGCATGCACAGAGCAGAGAGAGCAAACTGGAAGTGAGGGAGTTTACAAACTCTCAAAGCCTGGCCCCACTGATATACTTCCCCCAGCAAGACTGGACCTCTTAAACTGTCCCAGACAGTACCACCAAATGCTCAGATACCACAAGCCCATGGGGGATATTCCTCAATTAGACTACTACACCTAGTTAGTAGTAAGTTGCTTTTGCATATTTGCTTTTATCGCCTTGGATTTTCTCCCTTCTGAAATGCCTTTTTAACTATTTTGTTCATTTCTTTATTGGGCTACCTGTGACTTTAGGGTTTTATGTGTGAAGAAGTTCTCTCTCTCTCTCTCTCTCTCCCCCTCTAATGAATATACAAAATAAGTGTCTTTATGGTCTCTTTTTTTTAATGGGCAGATTGTTTTGCCTGTGTGTGTGTCTGTGTGAGGATGTTAGATTACTTTGGAACTGGAGTTACAGATGGTTGTGAGCTGCAATGTGCTGGGAATTGAACCTGGGTCCTTTGGAAGAGCAACCCCTCTTAACTACTCTTAACCACTCTTCAGCTCTATGTTGTTGTTATTATTATTATCATTATTATGTGTGCAAATGAGATAGGATCTCAAGAATCCCAGGCTAGGCATACAACAAAGGATAAGCTAAAACTTCTTTCTGATCCTCCTGCTTCCACATCCCTGGTGATGGAATGACAGGTGTGTGCCACCATGCCCAGCATCTGAAATGTAGAGAATCAAATACAGGGTATTTGCTTTCAAGGCAAACAGTCCTCCAATTGAGCGTCATCTCCAGCCCCTCATTGTAACATCATAATACAGGCATAACGTGTACTTTGCTCCTATTCAACCCTCACTACCCCCCATTAGTCCCACCTCTCCCTCTTCTGTTAGATGAGACCCCCCACCCCACCCCAATAGCACTCTTTCCATTTTTAAGTCACTGGGTCTCACTATATAGCCTTTGGCTGGCCTAGAACTTACAGAGATCTGTTCACCTCTGCCTCCCTAGTGCAGGGTTTTAGATTTAAATATATATTTAAGCTTAGATTCCATATGTATGAGAAAGCATATGATATTTATCTTTTCGGCATATTTCATTTAGCATGATAATTACCATTTCTATTCACTTTCTTGAAAATTTCACTTTTTTTTTTTGGTTGGTTTTTCGAGACAAGGTTTCTCTGTATAGCTCTAGCTGTCCTGGAACTCACTCTGTAGATCAAGCTGGCCTTGAACTCAGAAATCCGCCTGCCTCTGCCTCCCAAGTGCTGGGATTAAAGGAGTGTGCCACCACCGCCCAGCCAAAAATTTCAATTTTTTTGTTGTTTTTATTTTTGTTTTGATAGACAGGATCTCTCTATGGAGTCATGGCTAAAACTTGCTCTGTAGACCAAGTTGACCTTGAACTTGGAGTGATCCTCCTGCCTCTCCATTCTACGTGCTGGGATATAGGCATAATCTGGCCATGCCTAGCATACTACTGGAATTCTTTTTTGTTTTGTTTTGTTTTATGAGACAGAGTTTCTCTGTGTAGTCCTGGGTGTAAGTGTTTCTGCTTGGATGGGAGGTGTCCTGGGACTCGGATGCCATACAGCTTTGATGTGAGACAGTGTCCCAGTGGAAGGGCATGCTGAGACATGAGAGCTCAGGAACCACAGAGCTCTGAGAGGAAGTCTCCTCAGCAGAGGTGCTGCAGCTCTCAGGGGAGGGCATCCCCAGCTGAGCACAGGAGCTCAGGAGCCTCGACCCTGCACCTTCTCTTCATTGCTTCTTTTTCTCTTGGCTTCTTCCAAGGACAAAGTCACACCAGGCCGCAAATCTCATGAAAGAGATGTATTGGAGGGACCAGGGTGTAGAGGGATAAATCCAGGGATGGCAGGGAACTGGACAAAGGGGCAGTGCTTGTATAGGAGAGGGGGCATAGGGTCTCAGGACAGAGATATCCAGAGTGAGGATTGGTGGGATTTCAAGTCCTGAGCTTGGAAGGGGATCAGAGACTGGTGGATTTCCCTGTTCAGGGGACTTATGGGTTTCCTGCTCAGGGATTGGTGGGGGGTTTTGTGGGAAGCTCAAGGACTAGTGAGTTTTCCTGCTCAGGGATTGTTGGCTTTTTTTTCACCCATTTTCCCTACACCAGACTCATGGGTTGGATGTTTTTCCTGGCTGAGGAGCCATCTCTGTAGGGTGCTGTAGGGAGGGGAGGCTGGAGAGGAGGTGCTGACACTGTGGACAGCTCTTGAGGGGCAGCTCCTTCTGAGGTGGGAAAGGGGGTGCACCACCATGGACAGCTCCTGCAGCTTCAGGCTGAGACATTGTGTGGTGTTGCCCTTTCTCAGGAGCAGCCATTTTGGACAGCTCCTGTAGGACATTTTACTACAGAAGTCACAGGCTGGGGTGGCAAGGAGGAGCCTGCTGCTGCTTTGACAGGTTTTGTGATGCAGTGGGTTTTGTAGTGTGACACTCAGGGACTACACTAGCTGTCCTGGAACTCACTTTGTAGACCAGTCTGGTTTAGAACTCAGAGATCTGCCTGCTTTTGCCTCCCAAGTGCTGGGATTAAAGTGTGTGCCACCACCACCTGACAAATACTGCTATTCTCTATAACAAAATAAAAACTATTATGTATGTCTGTGTATAACTCACATTCTCCTTTTTAAAAAAGATTTATTTATTTATTTTATGTGTATAAGTGCACTGTATCGCTGTCTTCAGACACACCAGAAGAGGGCATCAGATCCCATTACAGATAGTTGTGGCCACCATGTGGTTGCTGGAAATTAAACTCAGGACCTCTGGAAGAGCAGTCAGTGCTCTTAGCCACTGAGCCATCTCTCTAGCCCATCACTCACATTCTTTATCTATGCATCTGTAGCCTGGTTCCACATATTAGCTGTCTTGAATAGTGAAGCATTAAACATTGGTGCACAGGTATCTCTGTGGTTTATTGATAAGCTAGCTAGTTTTATGTCAACTTACCAACAAGCTGAAGTTATCTGAAAGGAGGGAACCTAAACTGAGCAAAGATGAGGCTGTAGGCAAGCCTGTAGAACATCTTCTTTATTAGTGATTGATGTAGGAGGGTCCAGCCCATTGTGTGGAGGTGCTACCCCTGGGCTGGTGGTCCTGGGTGCTATAAGAAAGCAAGCTGAGCAAGCCATGAGAAGCAAGCCAGTAAGAAGCATTCCTTCATGGCCTATGTATCAACTCCTGCTTCCAGATTCCTGCAAGGTTTGAGTTCCTTCTGTGTCTTCCCTTAACAGATTGTGACTCAAGATACATAAGCTAAATAAGACCTTTTCTCCCCAAGCTGCTTTTGATCATGGTTTTCATCACGGTAATAATTACTTTAACTAAGACAAGTTGATTTAGAGCCCAGTAGACATACTCTCATGTGTGGCACAGCTGGCATAAGATAGTTCTAGTTTTAGATTTTTGAGTAATCTGTCCTACCTACATTCTTGCCAGGTATGTGAAAAGGCCTTACATCCTTGACAGTCTTTTTTCCTGTGCTGGGATATGAACAGAGGGTCTCATGCATTCTAGGCAATTGCTCTGACACTGAATTATATTCTCAGCCCATTTGACAGTATTTTTCCACCTGTTGATAGCCATTCTGATTAGGGTAAAGTAGAATCTGAATGTCACTTTGGTTTCCAATTCCCTGAGGCCTAAGTATCTTGGACATTTTTTTTTTCATGTGTTTGTAGGTTGTTTGTATTTCTCACGAGACTATCTGTTGAAAGCATGAACCCATTTATTGATGAATACTTTTATATATATATAGTTTAAAGGTCAAATTTATTAGATTAAGAGGTACATTATCCATGGACCATAAATAGTTCAAAGCTAACACTTTAGTCACGGTCAAGCAGAAATGTAGCCAGTGCAAACCTGTTTTGTAGACACTCTTGTTCTTTTGTTCTGAGAAAAGTTTGCACCATAACACTTGGACTTGGGTTTCGGGTTCTTCTCTTCCATGTCGTAGTTCCATCCATTTTTTTTTTTTTTTTCTGCAAAGGCAACTGCATCTTCTTTGGTACTGAAGGTCAGAACCATGTTGGAGAGGGGATCAGCCAGCGATGCCCAACCCACCCAAGGATTTTCCCATCTCTCCCTGGTATCAGATGGCTTCTTCCATTCTTTGTGTTGTTTACTCCAGACTGCATGTTGTTGAGAGCAAGAAACAAAGAGTCTGACCTTTCTGGTTTTGATGTGCTCTTCTGGAACACCAGTTAAAGTAGCAATATCTAATTTCTCACCAATTGTTCTAAGCTGTGTATCCCGACTCTGATCCTGTGCCAGCTTCCGTGTGGATGCTCAACAACCTGAATGGAACTCCGGGGACAGAAATGGCAGGTCCTTCCACTGCTCTTTGCCCCAACACCTGTCTCAGTGACACGGACATTTGAAACCACCACCGCCATCTTCCTGTGGACAAACGCTGATGAATAATTTTTATGCTTAATTTTTATTTTACTTTTTTACATATTCTAAATATTAGTCCTGTCAGACCGTAGCTCCGTTTCCTGTCGCTGTGAGAGCATACTCTGAGAAATAGAGGAGAGAAGATTTCTTTTATCTCACAGTACCAGCTTACAGATATGTCACAGCAGCAGGGGTTTGAGAGAACTGGTGACCTCCCATTCATAGTTAAGAAGCAGGGAAGATTAATGTCGGCATGCTTGTGTTCAATTCCCTTTCAACACTCTCATGCAGTCCAGGACCCCCTATCTGGTGCCACCTGCAGTAGGCACTTCCTACTTCAATTAATATAATCAAGATAGTTCCTGACAGGCATGCCCACAGGCCAGCCTGATGTAGCAGTCCTCATTAAGACTTTCTTCTCAGGTGACTCGAGGTTGTGTCAAGTTGACAGCCAGAGGGAACCATCACAAATGGATAGCTGGAAATGTTTTCTCCCATTCTGTGGCCCATGTTCTTTCTAATCAGACTTGCTTTAAATACCTGGATTCTTTTGTGGGTTCATACAAAGTTTAGATTTTCTTTTCCTTTTCTGGGAAGGATGTCATTAGACTTTATTTTAAATTTTCTTACTTTAAAAAAAAATTCTATTTTTTAGACAGAATCTCATGTATTCCAAGATGGATTTGAACTCACTGTGTAGCCAAGGATAACCTTAAGCTGACTCTATCCCCTGAATGCTGGGATTGAAAGCATGTACCACCAAGCCCAGTTTACACAGCTTTGGAGACTGCAAGTGCCCAGGAGTGTGTGCATTTCAGATAAGCACTCTGAACTGCGCTCCTCCCAGCTCCTCCTACGTCACTTCTGTCCGTAGCTTTTGTGATATCCGTCCAGCTGGTTCATAAGTAGGCAGAGATACTTCTATCTTCTCACATCCTGTTTGATATCTCTTGTCTATCATTTAAGGTTTTCATTTAGAGGCTACTCATCCCCTTAGGCAGGCTAATTCCCAGGCATAGGCTCTTGGGAATAAGATGGCTTTCCTAGTTTTGGTTTTTTGTTTTGTTTTTTTTGTTTTGTTTTGTTTTGTTTTGTTTTGTTTTGTTTTTTTTGAGACAAGGTCTTTCTATGTAGCCCCAGCCATCCTGGAACTTTCTATATAGACAAAGACCCTCCTGCCTCTGCACACCTTAAGGTGTGCGCCACTATTCCAGGCTCATGCTCACCGGTGTGACTGGGGCCTTTCTTTGTTGTGTTTTGGATTCTTTTGAATGTTTTCTGCAGAGCTGGCTTAGCGATCACAAATCATTTCAGTTTGTGGTTATCTCGGGTGGATTTTTTTTGCCCATCAACTTTACAACATACTTCTGCCAGACATAGCAATACTGTGGGTGCAGTTATTTCATGTCAGGGCATGAATTGTCCCATTCTGTGAGTTCCCGTGGGCTAAGATTTTTGGAGAGAAGTCTAGGGCTGGCGAGATGGCTCAGCAGTTAAAAGCACTGACTGCTCTTCCGAAGGTCCTGAGTTAAAATCCCAGCAACCACATGGTGGCTAACAACCATCCATAATGAGATCTGATGCCCTCTTCTGGTGTGTCTGAAGACAGCTATAGTGTACTCACATATAATAATAAATAGATTTTTGGGTCGGAGAGCAGGGCCTGGAGTGAGCAGAAGTCCTAAGTTCAATTCCCAGCAACCACATGATGGCTCACAACCATCTATCTGTACAGCTACAGTGTACTCATATACATAAAATAAATAAATAAACCTTTAAAAAATAAGAAGTCTAATTTATTCTTCAGAGTTTGCTTCTGTAAAGTTGTTGGCCTTTTTAAAAAATAATCGTGTAGGGGCTGGTGAGATGGCTCAGTGGTAAGAGCACTGACTGCTCTTCTGAAGGTCCTGAGTTCGGATCCCAGCAACCACATGGTGGCTCATGACCACCCGTAATGAGATCTGACACCCTCTTCTGGTGCGTCTGAAGACAGCTACGGTGAATTACACCAGAGCGAGCAGGGCTGGAGCCAGTGGGGCTGGCAGAGGTCCTGAGTGCAATTCCCAGCAGCCACACACATGATAGCTCACGGCCATATGTACAGCTACAGTGTACTCTTACACAAAAAATAAATAAAATAAATCTTTAAAAAATAATGTATATTACGTATTTTTAAGTCATATTACTAAATGTAAAGTTATTTTTAACAATAAAGTTGTATGTGAAGTCCTCTTCTGTTTGTATTTCGAACGCTGGTGTCTCTTGTGTTTGGACATCCATATCTGTCCCCAAGTATGAATACTTCCTTCTTCTATGCTTTCTCTAACTATCTGTGTCTCTGGTTTGTATCCCAGCACCTCAGTGGGTTCTTAGGTTTGGTCTTTTGACCGTATCCTCGGGGTTTTGATGTGTTCATACTTGTTCACGTTTCCCCTTGCTTTGTCTCAATATAGTATTTTCTCCATTTTATCCTCCAGCTCCAATCTGCGGTCCTCTGCCTCTGCTTGGTCTAGCCCACTGGTGATGCTGGCCTCTGTTTGGGGTAGCCCACTGGTGATGCTGGCTTCTGTTTGGGGTAGCCCACTGGTGATGCTGGCCTCTGTTTGGGGTAGCCCACTGGTGATGCTGGCCTCTGTTTGGTCTAGCCCACTGGTGATGCTGGCCTCTGTTTGGGGTAGCCCACTGGTGATGCTGGCCTCTGTTTGGGGTAGCCCACTGGTGATGCTTGCCACTTTGCTTTTACTTGATGAAGGCTTTCTCTCCCAAAATGTTATTCTTTTCAAGATATGAATTTTCTTGCAATATTTTGTTCATGCCACTGAAGTCCTCATTTGTGTTGCTGATTTCATCATCTACTTTATTAATTGACTTCCTTATTTCATCTAATTGTATTTTGTTTGCTTTTTGATGCAGCCTTGGACTCGTTATATAGTCAAGGGTGACGTTGGGCTTAGGATTCTCCTGCTGTCACCCTGAGTCCTAGATAATAGGCATATAATGTACCATATACTTTTAAAGAGTGAGTTATTTTTATTTTATGTGCATTGGTGTTTTGCCTGCCCTTAGGTCTATCTGTGTGAGGGTGTCACATCTCCTGCAACTGGAGTTATAGACAGTTGTGGGTGTTAGGAATTGAATCCAGGTCCTCTGGAAGAGCAGCTCTTAATCACTGAGCTGCCTCTCCAGGTTTTTGTATTTTTTTTTTTTTTTTGTGGTACTGAGGATTGAAAACTAGAGCCTTGTGCACAGTAGGCAAGCATTTAACCAACTGAGCCACATTCCAGGCTGTCAACTGTGTGTTTTAATCTTCTTTGAGGTCATCGATCATTTTGGAAACTAGTCACTTTTGTGTTGTGGGTATTTTGAGGTTAGATCTCACTAGGTAGCAACAATTCCTCTGCTTTCAGCCCCCCAAGTGCTGGGATTATACAACCTGACTGCTGCGGGCTTTGTATGGCATGTCTACACTTTTCATAATCTTTGAATTCATGCTGTGGCAGATTTTAAACCTCGTATAGACTGCCTCCACACCAACACGCAGCTTTCCATTAAAAACAAATCTGAAACATGACTCACCCGTTAAATCAAAACTACATTTTCACAGTGTGATTGCAGGAAGACAGAACCAAACCGTCCTGGTGTGTGCATGGTTGCATAAGATGGATGAAAAAAAAAATTACAGGCTAGAGTTCAACACACAGAAAAAAAATTTTTAAATTGTTTTGGATGTGATATAAAACATTTTTGAACCAGATAAGAATATGGCCATGAAAGGAAAAATGAAACCAAATCACAACATGCGAAGACCCGAAAACAAATGTAGCTGAGTTTAGCATCCCTCAGGGCTGGACTTTGCTCTTTTCCGGGTTTCTAGGGGCCGTGGAGCAGAGTGAATAGCAGTCGGATTTCTTAGTAAATTTGTTTGAGACAGGTTCACATGTAGCCTGGGTTGTCCTTAAATTTAATATGTAACCAAGGATACGCTTTAACACCTGATCCTCCTGCCTCCACCTCTGGCACATGCTTAGCTTGTTAAATATAGATGGTTTTACTGTGTAAGAGGGGATGTGAGTGTTCATGGTCAAGTGTGAGCATGCGTGTGTGCCTGTGTATAGAGGCCAGAAGACAAGCTCAGGCGCCATCCTCAGGAACACTGTCTGCCTCCCTTGAGACAGGGTCTCTCATTGCCCAGGGGCTCATCAATTAGGTTAGACTGGCTGGCTAAGAAGCTCCAGGGAAACTCCTGTCTCCATCTTTCCGGCACTGGGATTTCAAACGTACCAGCACACTGACTATGAGGGCTAATTTTAGTTGTCAACTTGACTACATCTAGACTCAATAAAACCCAAGCTGCTGAGCACACCTGTGCCGCACTGACTCTCTCTCTCTCTCTCTCTCTCTCTCTCTCTCTCTCTCTCTCTCTTTCTTTCTCTCCCTCTCCCTCTCGCTCTTTCTCTCTCTCTTTCTTTCTCTCCCTCTTTCTCTCCCTCTCCCTCTCGCTCTTCCCTCTCCTTTCCTTTTTTCCTTATACCTTCCTTTCTCCCTCCCTTCCTCCTTTCCTTCCTCTCCCAGACCCCTGACCCCCTTTGGGATCTTGAGGCTAGGTCTCACTATGTAGCTCTGGCTGTTCTGGAACTCACTCTGAAAACCAGGCAGTCCTCAAACTTACAGAGATCTGCCTGCCTAAGTTCTGTGATTAAAGGTGTGTGCCACCACCACCTAGCAATGAGGGATTCCCTAATCAGATTATTTGAAGCGGGAAGACCCATTCAAAATCTGGGCCACGTCCTCTGGTGGCAGCCCACATACAAGAAGGACATGGAAGAAGGAAACTTGCTTTTGGCTTGCTTGCCCTCGCTTCCTCTGGCAAGTTTATCTATCTTGCTTCTGTGGCCAGTATTATGATCCAGACTCTTCAGGATCCTAATACAGCCTGAAAACCCGCAACTCTCCAGGAATCCCCCCAGAACTCTGGTGCTGATTGGGGAAGCTGATATGACCAGCTTTGTGGACAACCATGGAACTCTATACCTTTCCATAGTCAGGCAGCCATTGCTAGACTACCCAGACCACATCCTATGAAACAGCCTAACAGATTATATGTATATATATTTTTTCACATATATTCTATATATAGAAATGTCAGTGTATTAGTTAAGGTTCTTAAAGGAACAGAACTGATTATATATATATATATATATGTATGTGTATATATATGCATATATGTGTATGTGCATATATATGTATGTGTATATATATACATATATATGTGTATGTATACACATATATATGTATATATATGTTTATGAGTTCTTCAGGATTGAACACTGTCCTTATGAATGATGCAAAGCGAAAGGTTTTACTAAGTGAGTGTCTCTACAGCTCTGATTATTTCTATGAATGTTTTGATGCAAGTGTGGTCCTTGATCTATGGAATGGAATCCCAATCCTGGGGAGGCAGAGGTTGGTTGGTGTTGAAAGAATTCTGGGTCATCTTGGGGAATGAGACTTTGTCACACGCAAAAGTTTCGGTAGGGACTGGGAATATAATAGTTGCTATTATACAAGTGCTTGCTTGCTCTTGTATGCATGGTGTCACAGTCTGACTATTCACCACACACATACACACACACACACACACACCACAGAGAGAGAGGAAGAATGGGGGTTGGTAAAGGTATTTTGAGCTGACGGTTGTAAAGATATTAAAATAAATGATATTAAAGAAAGCTGGCGGTAAAGGCTCTTTATGGGCCCCATGGTCACCGTGAATGCTGGTTCCTTGTCTTAGACCTGTCCAAGCCATCCTCCTCATGTGTCTCCTGACCCTGAGTTCCTCTTTACTGGTGTTGGAACTTGTGTCTGTCTCATGACTGCCTAAGTTTCTCTTGGAAATACGTCAGGTCTTCAGAAAGCAATGAAGGGCGTGGGTGGTATTGTTGGATGCCCTGAGTTTCAACTCTTCCTAGACTACTATAAGGCTCCCAAAGCCCGAGGCAGTGTCTGGATAGGTGCTGTCCAGCAGAGCTTGGAGTGATGATGGACAGTCTGTGTCTACATCATCTATAGCCATAGCCACTGGCCACAGGTGATTTTTAGTACCTGGAATGTAGCTAGAGTAGCTGACTGAAATCTCTGAGACAGAGTTTCTCTGGTCTAAGAGCCCTGGCTGTCCTAGACTCACTTTGTGAACCAGGCTGGCCTGGAACTCGCAGAGATCTGAGTGCCTCTGCCTCCCAGGTGCTGGGATTAGAGAAGTGCACCATCATGTCCAGGGGAATGGCTTTCTTTTTAATTAGCATACAAAGTACTGGGTTTTGTTCTGGCATTTTTACACATAAATGTCATTATACTGTTTTCATTTGGTTCCCCCACATCCTTGTATGTGTTCCCCAAGGCCTCCCCTCGTCTTTCTTTTTACTCTCCTTCATTTTTGTCTTTGTGTTCTTTTTCTGTCTTCTCCTCCTCTGCCACTTTTTTTGTTTGTTTTTGAGACCAAGTCTCACTATGTAGCCTTGACTGGCCTAGAGCTTGTTATCTAAACTAGACTGGCTTCCAACTCACAGAGACCCACTTGCCTCTGCCCCCTAAGTTCCAGCATCAAAAGTGGGTACCACCAAGCCTGGCTATGATCCTACTTCTTAAATTCCTAGATAAGTTGTTTAAGGTGGAACTGTTTCTTAGGAATCTCATGTTCCATATATGACTTTCACAGGCAGAGGGCAGTTTATTTGAGCCATATAAATTTAGTTAAAAAAAAAACCAAACAAACATATTAGGCTATGAAAGATTTTAAAAATTGGCATAGAAATCATTTTTTTTAAAAAGCCAAAACCCCCTCAAGTCTAATTCCACAGATTCCACTTAAAAATTCTCAGTGCTTGAGTATGTAATTGGGAGCAGAGGGCAATGAAAATAATCTGCCTAGCAAGAGGGAGTGGTCCTTCACCCTAGCCAAATGAAGGCAATACAAAGCTGGTGTGTCTGGGTTCTCACAGAAGGCTCTGCAGAGTTCAGCACATCTCTGAGCAGTCTATGTGTTCTTGTGGAGGTTTCTTGGTGGAAGAGCCATCAACTTCTTTTTTTGTTTTGTTTTGTTCTGTTTTCAGGACAGAGTTTCTCTGTGTAGCCCTGGCTATCCTGGAACTTGCTCTGTAGACCAGGCTAGCCTCGAACTCAAGAGATCCACCCACTTCTGCCTCCCTCCCGAGTGCTGGCATTAAAGGCGTGCGCTAACCACACCCAGCAGAGTAATTAATTTCTTCTGTTCACCTGCCTGCATCCAGGCAGTGTTACACGCCTGGCAGTCATCTCTACTGCTCTTCTGAAACTCCTAAGCGTGTGACCAAGAGCATCATGGGACGGCTCTCTCTATAAAGGTCTTTTCTCCTGGGAGCAGACATAGGAACAAAGCACCTTGTCCAGCTCCCAAGTACCCGAAAGACTTGCAAAGATCAGTAGGGTAACAAACCAGGCTGGGGCACTTACCACGCTGCCTCTTCATGAGTTTGCCTGGTGTGGGTTGGCACTCCACTCGGTCCCAGGGACACCCGTAAGGTTTGTCACCCCACCTGAAGATGCATCTGGACTGTTTGTAGTCTGGGGTTTTCGCAGTAAAGCTATTTTCATTATGTATGGCACAGCAATTGGGAAACCAAGTGGCTGTGGCCACCAAACAGAATCTCTTGGTGGGAAGTCATGGTGATGAAGTCAATACAAGCAGTGAGAGCCGGATCTACGGCAGCGCTATTGGGGTGGCTGACCCGCAGAAGACCCTCAACTGGCATTTCAGTCAAGTTTGTCTTCTGATTTCCTGTGCTCTCAGGTGCTAGAGCGGAGGAAGTGACAGGTTTACCAGGAAGGTAGGATGCCAGTGATGAGACTTTGGTGTCACCCCACCCTGCAGAGACCGTCAGTAAACTCTTACATAGGCTCATCAGGCTGTGCTTGGTATGATAGAATCATACCAAACCTTTGGTTTGTTGGTATGCTACTTCAGGTAAATGGTTACCTCAGGTAAATGGCTACCTCAGGTAAATGGCTCTCTTTACTTTCCCTGGGGAAAGGTAACTTAATGGGTGTAAACAGGTTTGCCATTTTTTTTCTTCTTGTATTTTTGTCATTGTGGTATTAAATGAATGAAATAAAGGCAGCTATAGGAATGCATTTTAATTACATTGTTATGTGACACTATTTGATGTTTTCAGACAGAAAAAAAAAAACTTTTGTTATCATTATGAACCACCTGCTTCAACATAGAGGCACCCTACCTGCACAGGAGAAAAAGAAAAAGTCCAAAGATGTGTTCATTTGTAGAAACACCCAGAAAGAGCAGCCATTTTATTTTGAGTATGCACTATAGTGGAGTGTACTGTTCTGCCACGTTCTGGATTTGGGTCTCTATATTTTCAATTTAAATTTAAAACATTTTTACATCCCTTAAAAAATGAATTATGGGGCAAGCAAAATGGCTCAGCGGGAGCTCTTGCTGCCAAGCCTGACAACCTTAACTCAATCCTCTGACCCTGCAATGGTAGAGGAGAGGAGCAACTCCAGAATGCTGCTTTCTGACCTCTCTGTATTCATGGTGGCATGCAAGAATGTACAGAAATATAATACAAATAAACAAATTTAAAGTGTAACTTTTAAGATTCCACATGATTTTCCCCCCCAGACCATTGGAATATTATAGTTTCAAGTAACAAAAGATAAAAATAAAACATTGCAGACTTAAATCTGATAAGCACACATTGAGCGCATTTAATTACCACAGCCATCGGCGAGTCCTGAGGTCGCTTCTTCAGCTCCGAACTCACGAAGCAGGCGTCACTGAGTGAGCTCTGGGATTTCCCTGTTATCCACAACCAGCGTGTGGATGAGCCCTTCTCTCCTCTTCCCGCTGCTGACGGCTTTTATGTAACAGCCGTGGTTCCCAACGCTGAAGTGTGTCTCAGTCCCGTCATCTACAAACTCGCCCTAGGATGGCGACAGAGGAAGTGTCAGTGTGCAGAAAGCTCTTTTTGTCCGAGCAGTAATGTTATCTTAAAACACTAGTGGTATAATAGACTAGTGGGTAAAATGTTAAGCATTGCAGACTCAGAGTTTAAAGTGTGTGTTTACATGCTTTTATGCTTCTGTTATAAATTTAAAGTTTCTTTCCTGATATTCAGTAATTGTTTTGACTTTTGAAACAGGGTCTTCCCCTATAGCCAGAACTTGCCGTGTAGCACAGGCTGACCTTGATCTCCTGAGACTCTTGCTTTCTTTCT
>NW_022196906.1:92784306-92789971 GCF_008632895.1 Mastomys coucha
GTAGATCAGGCTGGCCTCGAACTCAGAAATCTGCCTGTCTCTGCCTCCCAAGTGCTAGGATTAAAGGCATGCGCCACTATTTATTGTATATGAGTACTCTATCTGCATATATACCTGCTTGCCAAAAGAGAGCATTAGATCACACTACAGATGGCTATGAGCCACCATATCATTGCTGGGAATTGAACTCAGGACCTCTGGAAGAGCAGGCAGTTTCTATTAACCAGTGAGCCATCTCTCCAGACCCACCTCTGCTTTCTTAATTTCATCTTTACAATGGCCATGGAAGAAGTACTTTTACTATGCCCGCTTTACAGATGAGGCAAATGACTAGAATCTCTGCAAGGAAAGTACTCTCAACCAGTTCAAAATTCTACTTCCACTGGGGTATAAAGTAGTTTATAATAATATACACTTAGTAACTAAAACTAGGCACCGCTAGATCGATTGAGCCCTTGAAATGAGTCTCCTTAGAAATGAAATTCACACCCTACGTAGTGTGGACCTGCTAATGTAACAACTCACTCTTAACGTCCTCTGTTGATTGCACGTTAAATTATAACTCCTTCCTTCGGCTCTTTTGAAAAAGTCTTATTCTTAGTCTGCAGCCCAGGCAGTAATCCTCCTGCTTCAAGTACTCCAGTGTTCTCCCAACCCAATGTTGGAATTGCGGACATGAGCCTCCATCCTTGGCTTAACAGTCTTGATTAACTGATTTAAATTAAGCATATTAAAATCAATAAACTTTAATTTTTTTAGTATGCCTGCTAAAAAACAGTTTAAATCACAATGAGAGTCGGTATTCATGGTTCACATCCTATTTTTGTTGAACAGTACCAGTCTACAGAAAGAAAATGAAAATGGAATATTCCAGAAGAAGCGCCTTGAGCAGAGGTTCTCAACCTGTGGGTCTCGACCCCTCTGGGCGCTGAACAGCCTTCTCACAGGGGTCGCCTAAGAGCATCAGGAAGTACAGGCACTTACATTATTACTCATAACAGTGGCAAAATTACAGCGATGAAGTCGAAACAAAACCAATTTTGTGGTTAGGGGTCGTCATTACAAAAGGAACTGTATTAAAGGGTCACAAAATTAGAAAGATTGAGAAGGCCTTAGAGGATAGAAAAAAATCTATGGCAGGAAACAAGAAAACCAAGGGGCTTCCAAGGGAAGGCATGGAAGGAGAAGGACCACTAGGCCTGGTGCTAGGCCCACAGGTACCTGACCACATGCATGGTATAGGCCACTCTTCTACACGGCTGTGCGGTCCTGAAGAGCTCTGTGTACCTCGGCAGGAGCAGAGCATCCATGAGCAGCTTTATTCACTCCTATATACATTTCACTCCAGGCCACATGGATGCCAGCAAAGCAGAGGACAGTGGGGCCTAGCTGGCTTCCATGAGTGAGGGGCCTCCTTTCTCCTACCTTGACAACACTGCTCTACAAGTTCCACTCGTCTTCTGGCATTTATGTCTACCTCCAAGTCATATGACTCTGGGTTCTTTAACAAAAGAGGGGGAGGGGGAGGAGGAGGGAGCAGTCTGGTCTACAGAGTGAGTTCCAGAACAGCCAGGCCTACACAGAGAAACCCTGTCTCGAAAACAAACAAACAAACAAAAATTATAAAAGTAAATAAATAAAAACAAAACCACCCCATTTTTAGGAAAGTACCATGTGCTTTGAGAATATGGGCCACACCTTCCTCTAAGCATTGCGGCTTAGAGGGTGGGGAGCTAGAATTTGCATATCATCAGCTGGGGGGGGGCATGAGATTTCTGGAGGAACAAACAGGATTGGGGGAGGAGTTTTTTAATGTGAGCACTTCGGGTATGAAAGCCCAGCAGGAAGAGGCAAGGTGGAGTGTGTGCCTGTTCTGGCTCAGCCTGCAGACCGATTGCAAACTTTCACTGCCTGAGGGACTGTCTGGTGAAGATTTTCAGAACTTGGTTTAAAAAAATTATTACTGGGGCTGGAGAGGAGGCTCAGTGGTTAAGAGCATTGACTGCTCTTCCAGAGGTCCTGAGTTCAGTTCCCAGCAACCATGACATGGTGGCTCACAACCATCTGAAATGGGATCTAATGTCCTCTTCTGATGCGTCTGAAGACAGCTACAGTGTACTCTATACATTAAATAAATAAATAAATAAATAAATAAATAGATATTTTATTTGTTTTTCGAGAAAGGGTTTCTCTGTGTAGGCCTGGCTGTCCTGGAACTCACTCTGTAGACCAGGCTGGCCTAGAACTCAGAAATCCACCTGCCTCTGCCTCTCCCAAGTGCTGGGATTAAAGGCATGTGCCACCACTGCCCGGCTAACTTTTAAAGTCGACAGAATTAGAACTTGGCTGTGGCAGTTCAACACTTGCAACCCCAAAGTTGAGGAGGTTGAGGCAAGAGGATCAAGTTTGAGGTTAGCTTCAAAAAAAAGAGAAGGTACTAAAATAAGGAAATGCAGTAACATTCGGTCACTTATGCACATGTTGTGCTAGGAATAATTAATGACAGGAATAACAATAAATAACTTACCACTGTCTCTACTATTTTACCATTACACCATACATCCATAGTGTTTCTTTCTGTAAAAGCAACATCAAAGCATTATAATTCTATATTCAAAGTTAACTTTTTACATGTGTTTTAATATGTGTTTTAATTTGTAAGTGTAGGAGCATTTTGCTTGCATATATGTCTGTGCACTATATGTGTGCCAGGTGCCCAGAGCCCAGAAGAGGGCGCCAGATTCCCCTTTAACAATTCTACCTCAACTAAGAAAAACATGGGCATGGTGCCACACACCTGTAACTCCCACACTCAGGAGGCAGAGGCTGGAGGATGACTTAAGATAGGCCTTAGCAGTCCTAGAACCCCCTACGTAGACCTCAAACTAGCCTCAAACTGACAGAGATCCTCCTGCCTCTGCCTCCTGAGTGCTGGGCCTAAAACATGCCTTTAAAGAAAGATTTATGAAAAAAAAAACTTGTATTATGCATATTTGTCTGCATCTGTTTGTGTGTGCGTGCACATAGTGCAGGTGTCCAAGGAAGTCAGTTGAGGCCAGCAGGTCCCTGGAGCTAGAGGTACATACAGCTGGTGTGAGTCGCCAGCTGTGGGTGCTGGGATCTGAGCTCTGAGAGAGCAGTGTGTGCTTTGAACTGATGAGCCATCATCTCTCCAGCCTCCATTCCGGCTGTTCTCTGCTCATAGTTCCCTTGCCTGCTGTCCCCTCCTTGTGGCTTTGAGATGGTTCACAATTTTATAATAATGACGGTGCTGAAACTAGCTCTTGTCCGTAGAAACGCAAATAAATGAAGCGGGTGAAGTCTCTGCTGACATCAAATAGTTTTCTATTTGCAAATCCATTTCAGCATTTCTGGGCACTCAAGTATACATATACAGATATAATTGCATGTGCACATATGTATGTAAGTATAATTGCTTATATGTATATGTTGGGGGTTGGAATATTTTCTTTTCTTTTTCTTCTTTCTTTTTTTCTCTTTTTTCTTTTTGGTATTACTTTTGTTTTCATCTGGTCCTGGGAACAAACTCGTGGCATATGCCTGGCAGGTGCTGTACCTTTGGTCTACATCTTTAGTTCTATGCTTTGTTTTGAAATTCCCCTTGGAACTGGTCCTTAATATTTTTCTTTGTTAAACAATGAGAGAAATAAAACTTTTCACATTTATTGTTCTCCTGACAAACAAAACTAACCAAAAGCCTTGAGGGTTGATTGATGGCCTGCTCACGGGGATGTGTGAGAAACAGAGGACGCTAGTGTTCTCTGTCTTATTCAAATCCTCCACTTACCTCTATGGAGGGAATAATTAAATAGCCACTATAAACTAATATGGCTGGGTAGTGGTGGCACACGCCTTTAATCCCAGCACTTGGGAGGCAGAGGCAGGCGGATCTCTGAGTTCAAGGCCAGCCTGGTCTACAGAGTGAGTTCCAGGACAGCCAGGGCTATCCAGAAAAACCCTGTCTCGAAAAAGCAACAAACAAACAAACAAACAAACAAACAAAATCCCCAAAACTCTAATATGGCCTACATAGGTTCAAGCTAGATGGGTTTACAGAGGGGCAAGAGGAACACAGTCTCCCATCCCTAACCAAAAAATGATCTCTCACTGACAGCTGCTTGCAAAGAAAACTATCAGTTTTCTCCTAAGGAGTCTCCCTGGGTATATAAGCCTGAGTCCTGGGTGGACCTCACACCCAGCAGATGACTGACATAAACCACACTAAGGGTGGACCTCACACCCAGCAGATGACTGACATAAAACACACTTGGTGGTGTTTTTGTAGGTTAATTTTTTTTTTTTTTTTTTTTTTTTTTTTTTTTTTTTGTCTCATATTGCTTTTCCTAGGCTCTTAAAAAAATCTTACTGGTCTTTTGCTTGTATGTTATGGTTTCCAATTTTGGTTTTATTTATTTATTTTTTTTATTTTTGGGGATAGGGTTTCTCTGTTTAGTCCTGGCTCTCCTGGAACTCACTCTGTAGACCTCAAACTCAGAAATCTGCCTGCCTCTGCCTCCCAAGTGCTGGGATTAAAGGTATGTGCCACCACCGCCTGGCCAATTCTGTGTTTTTATTGATTATGTTTGTGTGCATATCTCTCTGTGTGTTTCTTATGAGTCTTCCAAATTTTAAATTGTGTCTTCTAAAGAGACAGAGAAAGAAAGCATGGAGTTGGATGGGTAGGACCCTGGGGGAGGATCTGGGAGAAGATGGGGGAGGGGAGGCCACAATCCAAATATATGGCAGAACATAGCATATGCATTTTCAATATAAAAAATGAATCTAAATCATTCTGCAGAAACGGCCTTGACTTACCCAAAACGATTCTAAAGTCCTTGTCATCCAAGTGCAGCACCCAGGTGTTGGTAGTTTTAGATCTGTTCTCCATGAATTTCCTGAAGCTTTTCCCCTCAATTTCCAGAATATAGTTAAAAACATAACCTTTCCCACAAAGTATACTTATGGTGGCTTTGGTTTCTGGAGCTCCAACACAGAAGGTTTCTTTGCCCACTAACTGGAACATCCACTCTTTTCTTATCACTTCCTAGATGATGAAATAGAACAGATTAAAACATGCAAGTGAGGGGAATTTGAATATTTAACATTTAAGAAATGATAGATCCTTCAAGGTGATTGAGGTGCTCCAAATAAGAATGGCTCTCATAGGCTCATATGTTTGAACGCTTAGTCACCAGGGAATGGAATTGTTTGAAAAGATTATAAGGATTAGGAGGTGTGGCCTTTTGGAGTAGGTGTGGCCTTGTTGGAGAAAGTGTGTCACTGGAGGTGGGCTTTAAGGTTTCAAAAGCCCACGCCATGGGGCTGAAGCAATGGCTCAGCAGTTAAAAGCACTGACTGCTCTTCCAGAGGTGCTGAGTTCAGTTCCCAGCAATCACATGGTGGCTCACTACCACCTATAATGGGATCTGATGCCCTCTGCTGGTATGTCTGAAGACAGCTACAGTGTAGTCATACATAAAATAAACAAATAAATAAATCTTTAAAAAAAAAAAAGAAAAGAAAAAAGTGCACACCAGGCCCAGTCTTCCTGCTGCCTACGGATTGGATCTTACTCTCACCTACATCTCCATCCTACTCCCACCTACATCTCCATCCTACTCCCACCTACATCTCCATCCTACTC
>NW_022196906.1:92794589-92814395 GCF_008632895.1 Mastomys coucha
CTCCATCCTACTCCCACCTACATCTCCATCACACTCCCACCTACATCTCCATCCTACTCCCACCTACACCTCCAGCACCACTCGTGCCATGCCTGTTGCCATGCTACCCATCATGCTGATAGTGAACTAACCTTGGGAAACTGTAAGCAAGCGCTAATTAAACACTCTTTTATAAGAGTTGCCTTGGTCATGGTGTCTCTTCACAGCAATAGAACAATGAATAAAACAGTGATTAAAAGCCAATGTTATTTGTACATTATGAATTCATAATTTAAAGGTTAAAAAAAATCATTTGCTGAGCGTGGTGGCACATTGGGAAGAAAGATGGAAGTGGGTTTCTGTGAGTTCAAGGCCAGCTTGTCTACATAGTTCCAGACCAGCCAGGGCTACACAGTCAAATCCTGTCTGAAACAAAAAAGTCATTTTCAGTTTAAATTCCAGGTTCCATATTCTTGTATTTTATAACTGCCATTAGATTGCTTTGTACAGGAAAATAAATAGGCAAAAAGCCATAACCATTAACAACAACAACAAAAAGCCCTGACTTGGCATATGAAGAAATTACACTGATTTAAAAAAACAAAAAAAGCCGGGCGGTGGTGGCGCATGCCTTTAATCCCAGGCCTTGGGAGGCAGAGACAGGTAGATTTCTGAGTTTGAGGTCAGCCTGGTCTACAGAGTGAGTTCCAGGACAGCCAAGGTTACACAGAGAAACCCTGTCTCGAAAAAACCAAAATAAATAAATAATAAATAATAAAAATAAAAATAAAAAACCAAACAACAACAACAACAACAACAAAAAACAAACAAAACAAGATTCAGGGCTGGAGAGATGGCTCAGTGGTTATGAGCACTTGCTGCTCTTCTAGAGGATCCAGGTTCAATTCCCAGCACCCATATGACAGCTCACAACTGGCTGTCACTGCAGACTCAGGGGATTTGATGCCTTATTCTGTCTTCAGAGGGTACCAGGCACACATGCGGTGCACCTGCATGCACACAGGTAAAACATCTTTACACACACAAAAATAATAAATAATAAAAGCTTAAGAAAGCAAGCTTCACTGGGTGTGGTGGTGCTCATCTTTAGTCCCAGCCCTGGGGAGGCAGAGGCAGGAGAATCTCTGTGAGTTTGAGGCTAGCCCTGTCTATATAGCAAGTTACCGGGCAGGTAGTGCTACATAGAGAGGACCTATATGAGAGAAAGAGAAAGAGACGGGGAGAGGAGGTTGTGAGGGGGGAGGGTGTGGGGGTGAGCGAGCACTTCTCTGCAGCATATTTTACAAAGTCACATTATGTTTTCCTACCTTCCCATCCACATATACAACTCGTTTTCCTGAAGTAGTCCCATGTTCAAATTCAATCTTGTGGACTCCATCACTTAAAATAACATCCCAGAAAGCTACAACATCTTTCATTTTCCCCAGGCTACATAGGGGGGCAAAGGGAATAGAAACGAAACCATTAAAATGGGCCAAAATAATAACAGAATAACCAATTAATTCTCCCAAGATGAAAATAATCAGTTTTGTTTTTGAAGACAGGGTGCTATGTATTCCAGGCTGGCTTCAGCTTACTATGGAAGCCTGGGTTTGCAAGCCTAAGGTTGATCCCTGGAACCCATGTAAGTGTGGAAGGAGAGAAATGGATCCACAGAATTACCCTCTGGGCTCCACATGTGCTTCATAATACACACCCCAACATACATGTTCACACGTGTGTTCTTTATTTGTTCACAGCCATGTTCCTTCCTGATAAATGTCAGCTTTAACGCTTCACGTCTTTGTTTGAACCAATTTTCAACAGATGCTGCCCTAGGCAGGCGTGGTGAAACATACCTGCAATTCCAGTGTTTGGGAGGTAGAGGCAGGAGGCGTTCAAGGTCGTCTTCTGCGACATTGCCACATGAGACCTTGTCTAAATCAAACCAAACCAAACCACAGCACAACACAAAGACACTGTCCTCTTCAGTGGATTGGCTGGAAAGCAGCCGCATGCTTTGTGACGACTGATGTAGTGGCTGGTGGCCCTGCCCTTCATGGCAAGGAAGACATAGAATTACTGTGCAGAGTGGCATCCCTAAGCCTGTTGCTGGGTACCTCGTACTACCTCCTTACCATGTGTGAGAGGGATGAGGGCTCTCTCACAAGCCCAGCCCTGTGCCTTGGCTCCCAGTGGGTGGGATCTACAAACCCTGAGAGTGCTAGGCTGTCTCAGTGTCCCCTGTCCAGTGCAGATCTTAGTGTTCTGTTTCCTTTGCATTCAGATACATGTTGGGAGATGCCCCTCCCTGAGCTTGGATACATGCTACCCTGAAGTGTACAACTAAGGAGCCTATGGGAGGGGCTGGAGAGATGGCTCAGTGGGTAAGAGCACTGACAGCTCTTCCAAAAGGTCCCGAGTTCAGATCCCAGCAACCACATGGTGGCTCACAACCACCCATAATGTGATCTGACACCCTCTTCTGGTGCTGTCTGAAGACACCTACAGTGAATTACACCAGAGCAAGTGGGGACGGCAGAGGTCCTGAGTTCAATTCTCAGCAGTCACACACATGATAGCTCACGGCCATCTGTACAGCTACAGTGTACTCATACACATAAAATAAATCTTTAAAAAAAAAGAAAAGAAAAAGGAACCTGTGAGAACCTACCTGACTCACAGGTCACGAAGTTCACTGGGACCACAGTGGCTTCTGGGATAAAAAGGAAAGAATTGATGCTGACCTATGCCGCCCCCAGCAATCTGTAACGAAGGACCAGAAGGAAATCTCTGTTGCTAACTGTCCTTTAAAAAAAAATTTTTTTTTTAACTTTCTAACATCACCTGAATGCATTTATTTCAAATATATTTTAGACTTCCCCTCCCCCTGTAAAACAAAACAACCAACTCATCAGGGCCTTGAGTATGCCAGCAAGCATATTTCCCGCCCATTTTGGGGTGTTGGCTTGAGAGAGAGCTCCCTCACCTCTCTCTAACTCACAGGCTGGCCTGAGCGTCCTCTGGGTGACAGACGTCAGCTGCCATTCTTGCTTTTGTTTTTCCTTCTGTTTCCTCAGCCTTCTATGTGTTTATCTTATTATTTCCCTTGCTTACTTTTTGTTTCACTTCCTAGCTTTTAAAGGATGTACTCATTTATATGCGTAAATAAATGTGTGGGTTCATGTGCATAAGTGTGTGTGGGTGTGCGTGCCGTCTGTCACGTGTCTTCTGTCAATGTCTGTTCCTTTGAGTCAGGATCTCTCCCTGAACTTGGATCTTGTGTTTTCTTTTCTTTCCTTCCTTCCTCCTTCCTCCCTTCTTTCTTTCTTATTCATTTTACATCCTGATCACCGTCTCCCCCAGCCTGCTGTCCCCCCCTGCTGGTTCCTCAATCCATCACCTCTCCCCTTTTTCTCTGAGAGAGTGGAGCCTTGTCCCCCAGGATCCTCCCACCCTGGCACATCAAATCTCTGAAGGGCTAGGCACTTCTCCCACTGAGGCCAGACGAGACAACTGAATTAGGGGGACAGGGTCTATAGTCAAGTAACAACTTTAGGGACACCCCTTCTCTAGTAGTTTGGGACCCACATGAAGGCCAAGCTGCACATCTGCTGCTACAGATGTGTGTGTGGTCCTAGGTCCAGCCTGTGTATGCTCCTTGGTTGGTGGTTCAATCTCTGAGAGCCCCAAGCATCCACTTTAGTTGACTCTGTTGGTCTTCCTATAGAAAGAAGACCTCCCCTTCGGGCCCTCAATCCTTCCCCCAGCTCTTCCATAAGAGTCCCTAAGCTCCATCCAAGGTTTGGCTGTGGGTCTCTGCAGTCAGCTGCTGGGTGGAGCCAGAACCAGCAAACCCCAGTCACCCTCCTGTCTCTGTTGCCCTCAGAGCTGGGGTTAGAGGCATGGCTGGGTGCCTAGTTTGTTACCTGGGTTTTAGGATTTGAGCTCTGGTCCCTGTCATTATGCAGCAAATGTTCTTTTTTTTTTTTTTTTTAACTTTTATTGCATTATGATGAGAAAAGTTACATGATTTCAATTTATCTGAATTTGTTAACATTTAAAAACATATTTTAAGTAAATAGAATTAAATCACATTCTTGTTTCCCTTTTGTACCCCCATTCCTCCCAGAGACCACCCTTCAATACCTACAATATCTTTTTTGTCATATTCCTTAAAATTTATAAAATATTATAACAATAAAAATAAGTATTATAAAAGTTGTTTGATATAAAACAATAATCAATTTAACAGTCTTATGTAGATGCTCATCTACAGCAATAGTGAAAATACATTTTCTTAATATAAATTTTAAATAACTCCAAACATATTAACTGCATACTTCAAAATAATACATCACTAATAATATTTTCTTAAATGAACTAGTATTTTCTTTAAATATATGAAGTCTTTTTGTTTGTTTTGTATTTAGTAGAGTTTAAAATCTTGCTCTTACTGTGGTACAATCCCAAAATAAGAACAATTTTTAGACATTGGATTTCATTGTAATAAGGCTGTACTTCAATGACCCTCACATCACCAAAGGATTTTACCTCCATCGTAGCTAAGCTGAGAGTTGATAGTTCTGCTGCACCATGAAATGATTTGTAGACTCCATTTTTGGATACAGACTTCCTGCTATGGTCAAAGCTATTTGACTTGAGTGAGTGACTTTATTTTCAGCCCACAGAGAACAGGTTACATTCGTTTAAGAAATGGTGTAAAAAAAAATTAAATTAAAAAAAAAAAGAAGTGGTATAGGTATTAAGATGGTCTATCCATAAAGTCATTCACCAAGTGTTTTAATGAGCAATGGTTCTGCTTGGAGGGTGGCACAGACATTAGGTGAGGGTAAGAATTTGGTTCATTAGCTGAGATAATTTTGAAAAGCATTCACCTCAGAGAAAGAGTAACTTATAAAGTCCTCTTCTTCAAACTTGATACAAGAGTTACAAACGTCAAGCAAAGCATTCAGTCTCACTCTTTGTTGTTCTCTTACAAGCAGCCTCCCTAGTTAATCTCTATGTTTCTTTTGGGTATATAAATACTTTTGAAATATATAAGCTGGTCTGAAAAACCATAGTATAGTGTAAAGACATGAAATAAACAATACTACTAATAGAGAGGCTGAGATAGGAGAAGCAAGATTTCAAGACCCTTATGTTGTACACAGCCAGACACGGTCACAAACAAACAAGCTGACAGTGTATATAGATTGTACAATGTTGGACCTATTTCTCCAAGTACCAAATTAGAGAGACCATTGGATGACAATCAACAAATTTCTAATTCCTCATATTACTGGATTTCAATCGATTAGGTTATGTTGGTAATATTAATTTTCAAATTAATATATTAAGAAAAAGTAATTGTCACTTCCTGTTGTTTTTGTTGTAAGAGGTGGATTAGGTTTGTGTGGATTTGTTGAAAGATTACCTTCTTGCTTCTTCTAGGGTGTAGTTGTGCTGTTCTTGTAGAGGACAGAGATGTGGTTCCCAGCACCGACCTGGTGGCTCACTTATCTGATGCCCTCTTCTGACTTCTGTGGGATGCACGCAAGTGCACAGACATACATGCAGGCATGCACGCAAGTGCGCAGACATACATACAGGCAAAAGACTCCAGAGACATAAAATAAAATGAAGAAATCTAAACAATTTTTTTTAAAAGAATTGATAAACTGGGATGTGTGATGCAGCAGAGGAAAGAGGACCTGCTTATCAGAGCTTCACCTAAAGGAGGATTACTATCCAGGCTATATTAGGTTTTCAAGAAAAAATTCCAAAAGAACAGATAACCCAGTCAATAGCAGGGAAAAGGAGTGTACATCATCAAAAGGTAAGATGTAAGACTGTTTACCAGGGTCAGACATGGTGGGGAACACCTTTCCATCTAGCACTAGCCAATCAGGCTGCAGAGTGAGACTAGATGAGAGAGAGGGAGAGAGGGAGAGGGGAAGAGAGGGAGGGAGGAAAAGAAGAGATGGCGGAGAACAGGGATAAAGGAAACCAACAATAAACAGTGGTCGGAACTGTTGTTGGGAATATAAGGTAATGCGGTCACCATGAAAATCAGTACTGAGGTGCCTTAAAAAAAAAAACCTAAAAATAAAACTACCATATGAATATGACTAATTATATACCCGTAGGAATCTAACTCAGCATACGCTAGAAATAACTAGATATTCATGTTTGTTTGTACAAGTAGTCAAGATATGAAATACACCTAAGTGCCCCCCACTAATGCATAAATGGACAAAGAAAATGAAGGTAATATAAACACAATGGAGTATTATTTATCCATGAGGAAGAAAGCAATCATGCCGTTTGCTGGACAATGGACAGAACTGAAGACCAACATGTACAGGCAAAGAAAGCACACCCAGAAACACCGATGTTACATGTTGTCTTTCATGTTGAACCTAAAAAAAAAATACAACCCACCAAGACCACCACCACCACCACCACCACCACCACAACAACAAAGGCATGAAAATCGGGAGTGTTTGGGAGAAGGAAGCAGACCAGCAGAAGCTAAGGGATGGGGCCCATCGGCGGGTGTATTGTAGGGAGTGTTAGTCAAGGCATTAATGCCCACTGCTAGAGTCTCTTAGGTAGCATAACATGAAACAACTGGGAGGCAAGTCACCGGGTCAGATACTACTGACGTATGGGCGCTGCCACCATAGATGGCTGGCTTCAGGCTGACCCATGCTCCCCAACCTGGGCTGTGGTCTCACCTGTGCAATTATGGCCCAACACCTTGCAAAGCAGCGTGTTGGGTCTGATTCTTTAGATTGCAAAGTTTTGCTCCGGCAGCAAGCTTGGGGACGGCAAGCTCTGGGAGCATGCACATCGAACAGTACAGTCTATGATCTGCGGCCCTACATTCCTGGCCCTAGCCCTGTAGCTGTCTAACCTGATGCCTTTGTTCTCCGAACAAGCCTTCCTCAGCCAGTACTCCAACATCATCAAGTCCCACCCTGTGAGCAACGCCCAACAACAAACGTTGCTAAGAGCCATCCCCTCAGGTGCCTGGCTCCGTTGCTGGGGTGAATGCACTTGGTGGACAAAACCCCAGGACCCCTGCTGCCCCGAAGCCTGTGGAAGGTAAATCTGCTCGACATTGGTTCTCTAAAACCACTTTCTGGCATCCCTTTCCTCTTCTCTGCCTTGTGATACTGGAGACTGGGTTGATGTTCAATGTCTCATAAATTGCTCAAATTGGCCTTAAGCTCACTCTGTAACCCAGACAGACCTCAAACTTGCAGTTCTCCAGAACTCATCCTTTATTTCTTTTAAGACCCAAACTCCTTAGGGTGGACTCTGATACATTCAGGAGGCAGATGTAAAATGTGCTTTCCCATCTTCAGACACGGCTACCTTGAGAATCATCTCTATGGCAAAACTCATTTCAGGTGGTGGCACACGCCTTTAATCCCAGCACTTGGGAGGCAGAGGCAGGCGGATTTCTGAGTTCGAGGCCAGCCTGGTCTACAGAGTGAGTTCCAGGATAGCCAGGATAGCCAGGGCTATAAGAGAAACCCTGTCTCAAAAAAACAAAACAAACAAAAAAAAACCAAAAACAAAAACAAAAACAAAAACAAACAAACAAAAAAACCAAAACTCATTTCAGTAATGGGCATATTTTGAGCCAGGCAGGCAGAACAGGAGCTTGTTCCAAAACATCCATGCAAATGGACCCTGTCACATCTCTTTGATAAAGACACTGATTCCATGCATGAAGGCAGAACCCCCATGACCTAATTGCCTCCTAAAGGCTCCACCTCTTACCATTTGTGTTGGAAATCAGGTTTCTTTTTTTATTTTTAAAGATTTATTTATTTATTATATGTAAGTATACTGTAGCTGTCTTCAGACACACCAGAAGAGGGCATCAGATCTCATTATAGGTGGTTGTGAGCCACCATGTGGTTGCTGGGATTTGAACTCAGGACTTTCAGAATAACAGTCAGTGCTCTTAACCATTGAGCCATCTCTCTAGCCCCCGAAGTCAGGTTTCAACATACACAATTTGAAAGAACCCCAGCATTCAGATCATGGGCCTCAAATCTGCTGGGCCCCCAGAAGCCCTCAATCTCTTTGCCTGTGTCTATTCTGTTGTTGGGCCTACTCTCTGGGGACCACTCATTGCTCTTGTAAGGTGGCTATATTGGTTGTTAGTTAAAAACAAAACAAAACAAAACACCCAAAAACCAGGGGCTGGTGAGATGGCTCAGCGGTTAAAAGCACCGACTGTTCTTCTGAAGGTCCTGAGTTCAAATCCCAGCAACCACATGGTGGCTCACAACCATCTGTAATGAGTTCTGATGCCCTCTTCTGGAGTGTCTGAGTACAGCTACTGTGTACTTACATGTAATAAATAAATAAATCTTTAAAAACACACACATACACACACACAAACCAGTCCAAAATATGCCAGAATGGGGGAGCTGAAGAGATAGCTCAGTGGTTAAGAGCACTGACTGCTCTTCCAAAGGTTCTGAGTTCAAATCGCAGCAACCACATGGTGGCTCACAATCATCCTTAATCAGATCAGACACCACTCTTCTGGAGTGTCTGAAGATAGCTACAGTGTACTTACATATAATAAATAAATAAATCTTTAAAAAAAAAGTATGCCAGAATGTCATAATCTCCTATAATCATATTTTGGGCATGTATTAGTGACTAAAATGATACAAACAGCTTACAGAAAGGACTGTGATTTGGGCTCAGAATTCCAGAGGTGCCAGTCTGCCCGTGGCAGGGTCAGCATGGTGGGTGGGCCACTTCACACCATGGTCCCAGGAAGTAGAGCAGGCATGACAGACCAGAGGCAGAGGACAGAGGGTACAAGAAGAGGCCAGAGCTAAGACAGCATCCAAGAACATGCTCCCAGTAACCTACTTCCCCTGACCAGGCTCCATTTATGACCTTTCACCCTCTCCTGATAAAACCATGATATATTGTGAGTCATCAAGGGCTTACTCCAGTTATTAGGTCAGAGTCCTCACGATCTACTCTGGAAACATCATCACACTAAGGATTGCTTCACTAAATCTCGAGGCATTTCTCAATCCAGTCAAGCTGACAGTGAAGATTAGTCAACCCAGAGAAGACGGGATTTAGGAATATTTACAGACTGGAGAACGGAGAAAGGCGACTAAGGATTCGGAAGTAATTGGTTAAGTGTTCATGACCAAACTTTAACAATTACGATGACCCCAATGTCAGCTCTGAAATTGGTGGTTTTAAAAAAACCAGCTAAAAGCAAGCAACTAGGAGTACATGAAGTAGGTTAAGCCTGGAGGGTTTAGCTGGAATTAAGGGCAGGTACGACAGGTTAAGTGTGAAGAATCTGTTCAGGTTTTCCTTGGTCTTATAAGGAGGCAGGAAAAAGGCACTATTTAAGACAGGCAAAACAATTCTTCTCTAGATTTTTAATCTTCTGACACCTTGATCTTGGACTTCTCAGCCAGAACAGAAAGCAACAAATTTCTGTGGTTTAGAGATTGCATAGTTAAAAAAAAAAATTTTTTTTTTCTTGTAGGAGCCTGAGTAGTCCCATCTTACAGCTCATTTCTGTAGCTCGTTGACAATGTAAGGAAAGGTTGTTCCAACTTTGGGATTAATATAGTGGATAAAGTTTCTAGGCACTAAGCAAGTGCAGTCTGGGAGAGAAGAGAAGAGTTGACAAGAGGAAACAACCTATTGATTAGGTTAATAGATCTTGGAAATGATATGACTGAAGGCCTGAGCAAATTGTGCCACAGCAATTCTGCTGAGAGAGCTTTGTACCTGACCTTGAAATGGAAGATTCCCTATAAAAGTAACTTTTATTCGACTGATGTAATTGGCATCAGTAACTGACTGCCTCCATCTGCTAACGTGGGCCTAGTCCTGGAAGCTTCTAGCCTCTGTACAATCCTGTCTAGGCCTGGAATGTTTTCAGCCTCTGAGACTTACTGCCAAATAAGCTCACCCTCTCTAGCTTTCTGAACTCTGACTGGCTGGTCGACTCAGCTGTTCTGGCTCAGAACTCCTCTCCACACTGATTCAATCTGGCTTCTCCCAGCTTCTCCTGACCTGTTCTGGTTAGCCTCATACTAACTCTGGCAATATGTTCTATTATATCCTAATATGTCTCCTTCTCCTCTGCCTCATTCTGCCTTCGCCTGTGTCTAGCTTGTTCTCTGTACAACTCTGTCCCAGCGAAACTGCCTCCCTCTCTGGACTGCCCCTCAAGTAGCTTCCCTTTCCTCTCTCTAGTCTCATGAGTTGGGCAGATCCTATTCTGCCAGATCTTTCTCTGATTCGTCATTTTTGTCTGCCACTCAATTAGACATCATTTTCAAACATGGATGCTTTCTTCTACAAACTAACTTTACCATCGTCGTTTGGGATTAAAGGAGTATACTAAGGGCATGTCTGTATTCCAGGCAGAGCAGCCATGTTGCTGAATTAAAATCCTTCTACAGTTCCCTAGAGGGAGACTTCATAGTAGATTTCTCTTCATTAATTGTTTTTATTTGTAGATTAGACACATAATAAATGACTTCACTCATTGAGAGAATGAAGAAAGGTGGTGGTATAGAATGGAAGTCTCCAGAGGAGGCACAAGGTTGGCTGGATTCCTCCCTAATCTGTAGTTACCCCCCTTCTGAATTTCTTTTTATCAATACTTAATTCTGAGAAAGAATTCAGAATAAGGAGGACCAGGAGGAAACCCTAGTGGGGTGCAGCTCACAGCTCATCAAAGTATAATATTTTCTCATAAAAGTCAAGGAATCTAGGTATTTTTATAAGACTAATAAGACATAATCTATCAAGTTCTTGCTATATGACTCTAGTTCTCACAACAGCCCAGTGATTATATTTATTCTATTTTATACAGGGACCCAAAAGTCCTTTAGAAATTACGGACTTTCTATTTGGATTCAGGCACATAGGATTTAAAAGGTTTATGTTAAGAGATCATATTATTTGAAAAATACTATGCTTGAAGAAGAAATTGCATTTAATATTTGGGGCTCATACTCTAAACGACACTGAAATCTACACTGGAACCGGACAAGGTGACCCATGATTCTTCAGCCAGCTATTTCCTCTCTCTATAGTTTCTGGTATGCTTGACTTGAGAGACAATTTGGGTTGTATTTTGCAACTATTTCACAGAGCCAGAACACCTGTGGGAAGAAGAGTCATTTGTTACCTACCTGCCAGGACTACATGGCAGGACATCATGTCTGAACAAGGCACCATGAAAGGTCTTGAACTTAAACACGAAACGTTCTTGTTCTGGCTGATTGAGCTTTCGGCTTTGTTCTTAGTCTCAGATTGCTTTCCTGGTTTCTCAGGAAGTACCTGAATGATGGTTAGTTTCATATGCTGCCTCTCACCAATTTGATCACAGACACTATCACTTTAAGAGAGCAGCTGGAAATATGTCCATCACAAAACAAAACATGGGATATGTTATAGGTTTTGTTTTGGGTCTCTTTTTGAAATGGGTTGGCTCATTTCCCAAATTTGGTATCTATCTATCTATCTATCTATCTATCTATCTATCTATCTATCTATTTTTTTTGAGGCACTGTTTCTCTGTATAGCCCTGGCTGTCCTGGAACGTACTCTGTAGACCAGGCTGCCCAGAACGCAGAGATCCACTATCTCTGCCTCCCTAGTGCTGGGATTAAAGGTGTGTGTCACCATTGCCCAGCCAAACTTAGTTGGTTTTTTTGTTTGTTTTTTCTTTAAGATTTATTTTTATTTATTTTATGTGTATGAGTACACTGTAGCTGTACAGATGGCCGTGAGCCATAATGTGTGTGGCTGCTGGGAACTGAACTCAGGACCTCTGCCGGCCCAGCTCTCTCTCAGCCCCTCTCATTCTGGCCTGCTCGCTCTGGCGTAATAAACTGCAGCTGTCTTCATATACACCAGAAGAGGGCATCAGATCTCATTATTGGTCTTTGTGAGCCACCATGTGGTTGCTGGGATCTGAACTCAGGACCTTCAGAAGAGCAGTCAGTGCTCTTACCCGCTGAGCCATCTCACCAGCCCCAAATTTAGTTCTTAAATAATAATGAAGACTGAAATAAAAGGAAAATCTATCAGATAGCCAGAGATTTAAAATTTTAATGCTAACGTTTTAATACCCAGGATTGGCTATGTAATAATGGAAGAGGCACCAGAACATTGGAAACCATTTAAAATGATAGCACCTCCTTTTTTACTTTCTGGGGTTCAGGCTTAAGCTCCCTCTTCATCTCCCAGGTAGTTACTGACCAGGGGGTAAGATGTATCTGGAAGATCCAACTGGCTCAATAAAACAAACAAAACACAAAACTAGAGAAGTTTCTATGGGAAAAGAAAGTATGTGGTCCTGGTTGCTCCTAATAGGCAGCTGGAAAATAAGTATGAATTTATCATATTTTCAACAGCACAGACTAATAGCAGCTGGGCCCTGTGAAACATATTGAACCATTGAGATTGGTTTGAATGAATCAATCTCAAAGTCTACCTCCCCTAGGGTTTCCGTTATGTGACTTATTCAATTGTTTTATTGTTTAAGGTGATTTTAATTAGGTTGTGTTTTGTTTTTGTTTTTTAATTACTCGAATCAAAAGTAATTCTAACCCAGGGATGTTTGGCCTATGGGGCGGCTCAGAAGATTGGGAAAGTTGCCCTATTGTTCTGGAAAAGGCAAGCAGTAGGATTGTGTGAAGAGGCTGAAAATGAAAATCTGCCAGCTCCTTAGTGTGACTATCCAGATATGGAAAGGGAAGGGGCAGTGATTAGGGGGTATAAAGGGATTGGGATGTGTTTGCAGGGAACACATACAGTTCAGACTCACTGTGGTTCCACCTGCCTGAACGTGGGCTTCAGAGCACTACTCTCTTAAGAGATGTGCCCTTGGATCTTCTAGAGAGAGTCACTTTAGTTGATGTATTAGGTTCACTAAGGCCATGATGGGACTTGGGCATTTTCCAAGTCCTCCTGGAAATATGCTTGTTGTCAATACCGCCATCATGTGGCTATAAATTGCAAGGACAATGATGGTAGATTCACACAACTCCAGGTCATCCTTCAGGTTTGTGAACGTCATTTTTTTCCCCCTTAAATATTTTGGATTTCTTAACCCTCTCTTAGGTTTTGAAAAGAATAGAGAAGGACTGTAGGTTTTTTTTTTCCCCTTGAGCCAAGGTTTCATATAGCCCCCGGTGGCCTTGACTTTTGCTAGGAGGCCAGGAATGACCTTGAACTGATCTGCCAGTACCTCCTAAATTCTGGAATTACAGGCACGAGTCACCTCGTGTGTTTCGAGGATTCAAACCCAAGGGGTTCCCGCATGCTATGAGTTCTACCAGTTGATCTACATCCCCAGTCCCTCTTCCCCACCAAATTTAGAATCAGTCTTAGTTATTATTTCTCAGTGTGTAGTTCTCCCTCCTGGCTATACAATAGAATCACTTGGGGGAACCTTATGTACTCTGGACACGTGGGCTCCAGTTCAGAGATCCTGATTTAATTAACCCGGAGGCCCACAGATCAAGTTTTCAAGGCTTCTCAGCCGATCCAAACTTGAAGCAAGAGCTGTGCCTCACCTGGCCTTATGTAATCCTCCTTTATCTCCGTAGCGGCAAACCCTTTATTAACCAGTCTTATCAGTGTCTAACAGGAGTCCAAACTTCCTATCTAGACCGAGCTTCATGAGGCAGGCATCTCAGTACTTCATAGACATTTGAAAATATTCAAGGAGAGGTGAAATGTTATCAAGAAATGCTTATTGGTGGTCCCCCAAATGTCAGTCTGTATTGCTCTTAGCCAGGTCTGGAGAGCGTGCAGACAGTTCCTGAAAAAGGCTCGCAGTCATAGCGTGAGGGAGAGCCGTAGTGAGCGCAAGCATCCAGTGATAGCAAGGCAGTCCCGGCCTCACTTTCACTTGAGACTGCAAATGTGTGTATTTCTAGCTTCTCTGGGATCAAAGAAACTCCTGACTGAGCGACTACCAGGTGGAGCGTCCAGGGAAAGTCACAGCGCCTGCTCCAGACGAGCGGCCGCAAGACTGCAGGGGGAAGGAGGGGGAGGGAAGCCCCGCCCCATGGGCGGAGCCAATGCTTGAGCGCGGCGTGGACCCGCCTTCCCGGCGCGCCAGGTGCTGGAGTCCCGCCCGCGGCGAGGCCATCGACTGCATCGGTTCGATTGGTCAGCCTGGCTGCGCTAACGGTCGCGTAGGCGGAGCTTAAGCCGCGGGGTGGGTGCGATGGAAGCTACGGGCAGTGACGGAGGTAAGTGGCACTTGGGGTCGCTGAGGACGTTGCGTGGGCCCCCTTCAGGTGCACGCCCAAAGGTGGCTTCTCCGGAGTCCGGAACGTCCCACTGACCAGTCAGGGTCCCCGGGATGGAGTCGCCCCGGCTCCCACGCGCTAGCTAGGAATTGCTCGTGCAGGTGTGGGCGTGGACCACCCTGCGGGAGCCCGCCCGTCGCTTTGTGTCGCTCGCTTCCCACTCAGCCTCCGCTCCCATCCAAGGTGAGCGACCTGGTAGAGGAAGCAGGAACTGAGCTTGGAACCTGCTAGGTTTGGGGGCTAGTTGTAGATCCTCAGGACTGATTAGCTCCAGCTCTCTTTGCGGCGCTGTCAGGTGAGAGGGATTTGGAACAAAGTGGGAGATCGCGGAGTAAAGGGTAGGCGAGTGCCCCTCCTGTCAGACTCTTTACAAATCCAGGGGGTGAGGACTCCCTCCGCCTTTATGTGGGTCCAGGTTGATTAATGTGAAAAATACAGCAAAGCCTAACTAATCAAGGTTCCCACTATTATCAACTAATCAATAATTGTTCACGCCACAATGCAGGCATAGAGAAATAGGACAACCTCGGGCGGCCCTTGCCAGTACTTTGTTTGAGACAAGGTCTTTTGTTTTAGCTGCAATGTTCGTCTCCGATCTCCCGACAGGAGGGCTGATATTACAGAATTCTCACCTCCCGTGGGTTCTGAGGATTGCATCTCCAGCTTTCTTGACAAGTGCCTTTACCCACTGAGCTGTCTCTCTAGCCTGCCACACTTTACGAATAATCTTATCAGCACCGCAGGCATCTGTTTCAGCCTTCTGCATTTGCATCGATTTTTTCTTTTTTTGTAAAGAGTAAATAGCAAGTAAATAGTAAACAGTAAAGAGCTAGTTGCAGTGTTATTGGAATTGAATTGTTCATTTTTAGGCTTGGTTTCATGCAGCCCAGTCTGAGGATGACCCTGAATTCCTGAGCCTCCAACCTTGGAAATGCTAGAGTTACTGCTAAACACCATCACACCCAGCTAATATATATGGTCTTTTGAGACAGGATTTCTTTATGTAGCCTTGGCTGCCCTGGAACTAGCCCTCTAGACCCAGCTCACCTAGAACTTACAGAGATCCTCCTGCCTCTGCCTGCTGAGCGCTGAGACTAAAGGTGTACACCACCACTGCCTGGCTATAAAATTTTAATATGTGTTGTATTTTAACAGATCCTCAGGTACCTGCAGGGCAATTTATGAACTCTTGGGAAACATGGATGGACTGCACCAAAATATACACTTTCCCCCATGATGGCTAATTATACTCACACTCAGGAGGCCGAGGGCCGTGGATTGCTGAGTTCAAAACCAGCCTAGGCTAGTTCTAGGTCAGCCAGGGTTGAATAGTAAGGTCCTTTTTCAAACATCTCCAGTTTCATCTTTTTCTCATTTTGTTTTCCCGTTATCTTCTTTTTTCTTATTTTCCTTTTCTTTCTTTTCTTTTTCCCCATCTTCTTTTTCTTTTCTTGAGACAAGATCTTGCCATGTAGCCCTGACTGTTTGGAAATCACTATGTAGACCAGTTTGGCTTTGAACACACAGAAGTCCATTAGGATTTGCTTCCTGAGTGCTTGGAATAAAGGCATGCACCACCATCCACCACTAAACATTTTTACCACTTTTAATTATGTGCGTATTCATGTGTACAGATGCCCATAGGTGCCAGAAGAGTTGGATCTCCTGGAGCTGGAGTCATAGGTAGTTGTAAGCCGTCAGACATGGGTGAAGACAATTAAACTCTGGTCCTCTGTAAAAGAGTACATGCTCTTAGCACAGTGTTGTGTTTCATTTTTGTTTGTTTTTTGATTTATTGTTTTTGAGACAGGGTCTCTCTATATAGTCCTAGAACTTACTGTGTAGACCAGGCTGGCCTTGAACTCACAAGATCCACCTGCTTTTGCCTCCTGAGTGCTAAGATTAAAGGTGTCCACCACCATGCTTGGCTTCTTTCTTTCTTTTCTTGAGACTGGGTTTTACTATGTAGCCTGGGCTGTCAGGAACTCATGATCCTCCTTCCTAAGACCCAAAGCAGGGAATTTGGGGCATGTAAACTTTTTCTCCTTTTTGTTACACTTGGCTCTATTTGCCATGTGGCTAAACAACTTCTACCCTCTACCTCCTACTCAAGGAGTCCTGTGTTAATAACACTCTGGAGAGGTTCTGCCTTGGTTCTAGGATGCGTTTATTTTCTTCCTGTGACTTTCAAGGTTCTAAACCTGTGTCTTGTTAATAGCCTGAATGGGAAAAGACTACTACAGATGACTAGCATGTTTGCATTAATAGTAATACTTTGTGTTAATTTTAATAATTGGAAATGTGCTCTTGAAAAAGCTTACGGATTCTTACTATGACTTTTAAAAGAACACTTTCAGAACTTGGAAAACCACTTGGGAGTTCCAGGGGGTCGGGGCTTGATCACAGCTGTAAATAAGTTCTGTGTTTCCTGCTTTAACTTGAGTAAAATACACTTGCAAGCCAGGATCACTGCCCTTGAAGCCACATATCAGAATGATAGATTTGAATATCCAGCACATGTTTCAGTAAAGCAATAGGAGGAAGGACAAGGGGAAAAGAAGTGGGGGGAGGGCATTTGAGGAGAAGCCGTTCTTGTGGCAGTTTTTCAGACTGTGGTTGCCTGTACTATAGATACCCGCCTTGTGAATAACGTGACCATTTTCAGTGACAGGCTGGACATTTCAAGGCTTTGGCTTGTATCTTTTTGAAACCTAGATCAAGATCCAGCTTCGGAATGAGACTCTTTGGGTGATAGTTTTATTGAGACTAACTGAACGGCAGGTATAAGCTGCGGAGGAACCACTATGGCTGAGGTATGTCCAATATAGTAGATGACTACATGGTTTTTCCAGTTAAGGAGAGATCATAAATAAAATTTACTGGTTATTGTGCTAAATGATGTTACATGTTTATTTGACTACCTGATAATTCTGTCAAATAATATTAATAATTTAAACTCAGTGAGAAAACTGAATTTTAACAAAGTTAAATAGATGGCAACTCTGTCCTGTGAGGTATGCACTACTCTATGCTCCTTGTGTATTGATTGAGGCTTCTAGTCTTCATAGCACTTCTGTGAGGTAAGTACTATTATTCCTTTTTTTTTTTTTCATGAAACCAAAGCACAGAAGCATTAGTATTCCCGGATTGTATGTCAGAATCCCTAGGCAGACTAGGTATGGAGTATATACTAGCTTTCTTTTGGTTAGTATTGCTTTAGCTGTTTTTTTGCTGTTAAGATTTGGCAAGCCTGTCCCCAGTTGCTGGCTGTGAGCTCTTTTGCTTTTATAGAAGTCTTGGATAGGCAAGTAGCACTCCCCTTAGTGTTGAAGCCTGGACCCTGAGCCTCGGGGACTAGGTGCTCAAGACTCCACTGTTCAAATGCCAACACTGAGCAGAGCAGCTACAGTTAAGCTCTCGAGCTGTGGCTCTTTAACTCTGATCTTGAACTCTCCCAGCTCCTGGGACTTGCAGCCCTCCCGGCCTCCGTGCTTGCCTTCGATTCTTCATAGACCCTCAACTCTGACATGTTGGCTTTTGCAGTACACCACTGTCTTTTGTGGTTTTAGCTTCTCGCGCTTTCTGCTCTGGGCTGTTCTCTGGAACTCTCCAGCTGCTACCTAGAGTCCTAGTTGTTCGTATCCTGCCCCTGGCTTTCAGTGGTGTGAGAGCAATCTTTGCGCTTTTTCACTGACTCCTGTTGTCTCTTGGTGGCTCTCAGAAATGTTTTGGCTGTCTCTGCCAGGGCTAGAAGTTTGGAGTTTTGTCTCATCTTCGTGCAGCCAGTTTAATGAAGTCTACAAGTAGGCAAGAGATCATTTGGGAGAAAACTTTATTGAGCCTATTATTGCAACATGGGGCTTGGGAGTGGGGTTAGCTCCTAGGAGAGAAGCCTCTTGACTGACTTGGAGATGGTGGAAAGTTGCGTGCTTATGTAGCTAGAAGAGGGGACTGTTTAGGTATGAACTGTAATTTTACCAGTTGTGATGGTTAGTGTTGGTAACTTGGCACAATGTAGAATCACCTGGGAGACTGGCTTCTGGCATGTCTGTGGGGAACTATCTGAATTACATTGAGGTGGGAAGACCAAGAGCTGGGTGGTACCACTCCCTGGATAGGATGCTGCGCTATGCAAGTGGAGACGGGAGCGGAGTAGCATCTTATGCATTCATTCCTAGTTTCTGATTATGGATTTGATGGACCCTTCTGCTGCCTTTTGACTTCCTGCAGTAATGGATTGTACCCTGAACTGTGCGTTAAAATAAGCCCTCTCTCAAGTTGTTTGTTTGTTTTTGAGAGAGGGTCTCACTGTGTACCCTTAGGTGCTCTGGAACTTGCTAAGTAGAAATAACAGGCTAACCTCACAGAGATCTGCCAGCTCCTGTCTCCCAGATGTTGTGATTAAATGTGTGCACCATCCCACCCATTGATAAATTGCTTTTTAAAACATACCATAGGCATTGCACACCTTTAAAACTAGGACTCAGGAGGCAAAGGCAGGCCAGGGTTACACTCTGTCTCAACAACCACAAAACCAAAATTTAAAAAGCAGTTAGATAAAGATACATTTACTTGTTTGTTGGATGTGTATGCCAATATGCTAATGCTACTGCACATGTGGAGCTCAGAGGACTCCTACCTTTTATGTCCTGGGTTCATGGACTTGGGTGGTCAGGCTTGGCCTCAAGTGGCTTAACTCATTGAACCATCTTGTCAGCCCCTTAAGATTGCTTTTGGCAAAGTATTTTATCACAGCAACAGGAAAAGAAACTAAGAGACCAGTTATACCCACAGCTGCATGGTGTCTAGTTCCATTGATGACATATGTACCCACCATCTTTCTCAATTGGGAACCATTCATGAACATTTGTTACGTCAACCACAGCTCCTTTGAAGTCCCTGGGGAATTGCTCCCACTTCCATTCTGAGTGAGAATAGCTGCAGGGCGATCAGAATCAGCTAGAGTTGGCCGTGCTCCCCGTGCCTGGAGCGCAGTCTCAGACGCTCTCTGAAGCTGCTGTGATTTCAAAAGGCGGTGAAGCTTTGACTGCGTTGGTGATTGTAGTCATGGTCTTTGCACCTGAAACAGTTCTTCAGTGTAATTATGGAGTACTACCAAGAGCATGACTGTCTCGAAGACAGCTCGGGTGGTCATTAAAGCACTTGATCGATTAAGAGTAACTCCTTAACTCAAGGCAGCTAGGCATAAAAATTAATCCCAGCCTTCCAAATGCTGGGATTAAAGACATGCACCACCATTGCCCTGGCCAGCTTTTTCGTCTCCCTCTCTCTCTCTCTCTCTCTCTCTCTCTCTCTCTCTCTCTCTCTCTTTCTCTCTCTCTCTCTCTCTTTCTCTTTTCTTTTCCTTCCTTCCTTCCTTTATCTCTTCCCTCCCTCCTTCCTTCCTTCCTTTCCTTTCCTTTCTTTTTTCTCTTTTTCTTTTTTTTTCTTCTTCTTCTTCTTTTTTTTTTTT
>NW_022196906.1:92814597-92814809 GCF_008632895.1 Mastomys coucha
TAGACAGGGTCTTGTGTAGTCCTTGCTGGTCTAAAACTCACTATGTAGCTGAGATTGACCTTGAACTTAGGATCTTCCTGCTTGTACCTTTATAGTGGGTTTACAGGCATGTCTGTACACTTAATATGGGAAAGTCAGGCTAAATCTTGACTTTATTTGTTTACTGATTTCACAATGATGAGGTTTTTTTGGTTTTTTGGTTTTTTTTTTTT
>NW_022196906.1:92814819-92852548 GCF_008632895.1 Mastomys coucha
CCGAATCTTGCACATTCTAGGTAAGCACTGTACCCTCTGAGCTACATTCCCAGCCCTGGTTCTTGATCTTCTGAAGGCATTTGTTTTTCTTTCATAAAAATAAACAAACAAACAAAACATTATGATAGATGCAGTTATTTGCTGTGTTTTAGTTGATTACAGTGATCATTGTTAAAACTCAGATTGTCTTATTTTGGCTAGTGGGAATCTATCTACTCAGGAAGTATTTTTTTGTTGTTGTTGTCCTGGAACTTGCTCTGTAGACCCTGTTGGCCTCCAACCAGAGATTTGTCAGTTTCTCTCTCCCAAGTGCTGGGACTAAAAGTGTATACCACCACTGCTGGATATATATATATATATATATATATATATATTTTTTTTTTTTTTGAGTTTGACTATGTAGTACTGGAATTCACTATATAGGCCAGGCTAACTTCAAACTCACAGAGATACACCTGCCTCTGCCTTTGTTTCCTGGCTTCTGGGATTAAAGGTGTGTGCTACCATCATAGGCAAGATTTGTTTGATTTTTATTTGTGTGTGTATATATATGTATATGTATGTATGTGTGTATATGTATGTACGTAGAATTGTGGGTGTCAGAGGAGACCAGAAAAGGATATTGTATCTCCTTAAGCTGGAGTTACAGGCAGCTGTGTGCTGTGAGATGAGGTTTCTTGGATCTAAATTTGGGTCCTTTGGAAAAGCAACAAATACTCTTAGCCACTGAGTTAGTTCTGTAGGCCAAAAGTTGAGTTCCTTGGAGGTGAAGTTACAGGCAGCTGCAAGCTGCCTAACAAAGGTCCTCTGGAAGAGCAAGGGCTTTTGTCTGGTGAGCCATGTCTCTAGCCCCAGCAATGTAGTTCTTAAGTGAGCACATTGAGGAATGGGCCAACCCCTACATTGAATATCTGAATAAAATCAGCAAGGTTCCTTCTACTTTGGAGTTCTCCATTTCATATGTTCTGATTCTTTATTTTTGTATTACAATTCTAAAAGCTATCACCATTTGTGACGGTTAATATTATCAACTCAACAGGAACTAGAATTCTTAGGAGACAAGCTTGTGGGTGTAGTGTGAGGAATTAACGCTATTGATGACTTTTGCTATGGTTGGTACATTCCCATGGGCTGGGATTCTGGCCTAAGTAACCTGAGAGCACCAGTAAGCAGAGCAGGAGCTAGTGTGGCTCAGTTTCCTGTCCTCAAGCTTCTGCTGCCCCGTCACTGGTTTGTACTGTTGAACTGTGATCCGAAGTAAGCTTTACATTTCATTTGTCAGCTCTTTTCTCATAGTAACAACACAAGGAACTAATGTCATTTGTCATCTAATTTTTAAGACTTGGATTTCTCTCCGCGACCCCCTAGTGTGTGTGTATATGTAGATTGAACTGTTTTGGGTTTTTTGTTTTGTTTTGTTTTTTTGTTTTTGTTTGTTTGTTTATTTTTCGAGACAGGGTTTTTCTGTATAGCCCTGGCTGTCCTAGAACTATTAAGCAAGCACTTTTCCATGGTCTATACCTCCATCAACAAAGAAAAATCTTTTAAATAAAGTTTAAGTCACAAATGTACTCAGTTCTCAGGTGTCATTGACAAACTTTGCACCTCTTTAGTTGCCACTCTTCATGAGGAAATATGCCAGCATAAAGTAAATCACTACAGGTACTTACCTATTGTCCTGATTCCGAGGAGGCTGAAGCAGGATTCCAGCATAAGGCTAGCATGGGATATATAGTGAGTGTCTGTCTCTAAGAAAAATGATTTAAGGTTGAACATAGTGGACATAGTTGTTTTCATTATAATGCTTAATAATTACCGCATCAGAGGTCTCTTTGTAGATTACTTTTGTTTGTTTTCTTTGTGGCTTTTTATGCAGCCTTTTCTTTTTGTTGTTGGTTTGGTTTTTTTTTGTTGTTGTTGTTGTTGTTTGTTTTAGATATTTATCTTCAGTCCAGGCTGGTTCTGGAGCTTATTATGTAGCTGTCTCTCACTTGAGTGTTTGATTTTTTTTCGTTTGTTTGCTTAGTTTTTGTCAACTGACAAAAGTTAGATACCTGAGAAGAGGGAACTGTAGTTGAGAAAATGCCTTCTTTAAATTGGCTTGTCTGCAGGCCTGTGGGAGCATTTTCTTAATTAATGATTGATGGGCCCTCCCACATCAGGGGAGTGGTCCTGGAGTGCCTAAGGTTGAGCAAGCAAGCCCTAAAGAGCAAGCTCTCCTCTTAGCTTGGCTTCAGTTCCTGCTCTGACTTTCTGCAATGATGGACAGTGTGGGGAGCTATAAGATGAAATAAATCCTTTCCTCCGCCAGTTGCTTTTGGTCATGGTGTTTTATAACAGTAATAGAAACCTTTGCTAAGCCCAGGGAGACCCCAGACTTGTGGTGATCCTCCTGCCTCAGTCCTCTAAGTGCTGGGATTACAGCGTTGAGCCTACAGGCTCTTTTGTATTTTACTCTTGTATGCTTTGGTTACCTTGGACAGTTTGCTAGGTGAGGTGAAGCTTTTATTTTATTTATTTATTTATTTATTTATTTATTTATTTATTTTGGTTTTTTGAGACAGGGTTTCTCTCTATAGCCCTGGCTGTCCTGGAACTCACTCTGTAGACCAGGCTGGGCTCGAACTCAGAAATCCACCTGCCTCTGCCTCCCAAGTGCTGGGATTAAAGGCGTGTGCCACCACTGCCCAGCTTAACTTTTTTTTTTTTTAAATGTTAACAATTCCAGGCCCTCAGAGAGGATCTCATTTGCTTCTGCCAAATGCTTGGAAGTACTATTTATTCAGTATATCTTGAGTGATAGACTAGTCTAGAAGAGGGAAGGCAGAGTCTAGGTCAATGGAGAGCCCGTTTCTTCTTGTACACACTACCTGAGAGTTAAGCTTGTCTAAGACACAACTTTAAGTTGGAATGGCTTTTGTATTTTGTATTCATTTTCTCAGCTCTTGAGTTTTGTTAAATGTCTATAGAAGAGAAGTAGTTTTTGACCTTTATCTTAATATCTCTTTATTTTAGACTGGTTCTTTTGTTGCCCAAAGCTGACCTGGACTTTTCTATGTTGCTAATTCTGGACTCTGTTTCTCTTGCCTGTGCCTCCTGAGTGCTGGGATTATAGGCACTTAGCATGCTACACCCCACTTAAGCAGTGCTAAGGACACAACCCAGGGCTTTGTCTGTGCTAGGGAGTGGAGGAAATCCTGAGTGAATGTGTGTTTTAATATGAGCAAGGCCTGTTGAGGATTTGGAGACCAATTGGCCCATGGGAAATAGGCAACGATGTTAACTATGTGGGTCAGGCTGAAGCTTTTCTCAGCAGTCAGGAGTCACAATGTCTGTTCAGGAAAGCTTGGTCAGTTTGTACAATGACTAGCAACTGGGGCTTTCTCCTGTATCCTTAGAGCCCGAGACTGCTTCCCTAGAGCTAAGCCTTCCCTGTGCTGTACCTGATGTGTGCTCCGGGCTCCAGGCTGGAGTGGTTGGTGCTCTAGCCCCAGCAGACTCCAGCTGCCTTGCATGCAGAGCTCTGTGTCTGTCCTTTATATTCTTACCACCACTACCCAGGTTTGCAAGACTCAAACCGCGAAGGTCAAGGCAGAGCTAGCTACACGCCCAGCCCACTGCTTCTCAATGACAGATTTCTCAGCAGATCTACAGGGTCTGGTTTATATACTATCTGGGAACCTGGAACATTTCCTTCTAGTAGCGACAGTCTCACTACCTTCTCCCTCCCTGACATGTGTGGTTGATTTGCTGCTCTTTGTAATTGCCGCTCCTGCTCAGGGATCTCTCCTGCCTTAGCTCTCCCTTCACATGTTCCTGCTAGCTAGGGAGTTAGTTTTAAGTAATCTTCAGATTCTATGATGCTAATGAATATGATTTTTTTTTGCCCCTGGAAAGTTTTATTTACATATCAAAGAAGTCAAGGAATTCTTTTCCCCCAGAATAGTAGTCTTATATTGCAAGTAGACTGACTATAAACATTTTTTTTCCTTTTTTTTTTTATGGATCAAACAAATTCTTGTTCCTGGCTTCTGATATACTTAGAAATAAAGACTGTGTGTAACCAAGTTTTTGTTGTCTCTCCTTGTAGTCCAGTGAACTGGTCAACTGATTAGAAACTATGGATTAGACAAAGTCATTTTAGACTCTTCAATAGAAATTCCTTTATGTTAACAGTTCAGTAGCCCCACAATCTTTTCAAAATATCTTGGACTAGGCATGTTGGCACATACCTGTAAATTATAGCACCTAGAGGCAGAGGCAGGTGATCTCTGAGTTCAAGGCCAGCCTGGTCTACATAGTAAATTCCAGACAGCTGGAGCAACATGCAGAGACCATGATTCTTGTATATGTGTATGTATATATACATACTCTTTTAAACAGCTATTTCTCTCATTCTTTATATGAATGTTGTATTCCAGAGAACAGTATAAGATAGGATTTGTTTAAATAAATTTTGTACAGGCATGCTATCTAGGAAGTAAATATTATATAAGGGTAATCTGATTTTTCCTGTAGGAATAGTGGAAGTGGATTTTGTTTGTTTGTTTGTTTTTGAGACAAGATTTCCTGGCTGTCCTAGAGCTTGCTCTGTAGATCAGGCTGGCCTCAAAACTCACAGAGATCCACCTGCCTTTGCTTCCCAAGTGCTGAGATCAAACGTGTGCACCACCACTGTCCAGCTGATTAGTATATGTATATATGTATATATTTGGGCAAATTATTAAGAGACATTTTAAATACAGATTTTGTTTGTTTTGACCAGGCAGGCCTTGAACTCAGATCCACCTGCTTCTGCTTCCTAAATGCTGGGATTAAATGCCCATTGTAAGTAGAGATTGTAAGCATGAGGATTAAGAAGGAAAGAGACACTCAGCAAGAAAGTAAACCATGCCTGAGAAACGTGGGTGTGGGTTTGTCTCTCTCAGTGAGTGTAACCCTACATCCAATTTTCTTTGTGTCTAAGAATGACTTTGCTCCTCCTGCGCTTCCTCCTGAGGCCTTGGAGTATAGGCGAGCACCACCACACTAGTTTTATGCATACTAGAGAATGAACCCAGCACCATCCATATGATTGACAAGCATTCTGCCAGCTGAGCTACAGCCCCGGACCTCTTGTAACTTCTGTTGCATTTTTTCTTTTTTTCATCTAGGGAACTCAAGTATTTTTATTGCCGATCTCTACTTCAGATTCTACAAAAGAACCGCTGTCTCCAGTAGCTTCTAAAGCCCAGGATTCTAGCCTGTTATCAAACAGACTCATGATTGAAAAACAGGTAAACTCAAGATATTTTAGGTCACTATTTTTCAAAGTATGTTCAAAAGACTGCTAGGTATGCAAATATAAAAATTATGACTTTAAAAAGATTGTTTTGTGGGATTGGGGAGATGGCTTAATGGTTAAGAGTATACTGCTTTTCTAAAGAGCCTGAGTTCAATTCCCAGCACCTACATTATGCGCCTCCCAATCACTTATAACTCCAGCTTTAGGGAATACAACACTCTCTTCTGGCCTCTGCAGGCACCTACACTCACTTGAACATACTGTTCTCCCCCTGCCCCCACTCCAGCCTATCCCCAAATACATACACAAGAACTTGTAATTAAAAATCATTTTTAAAAAGATTGGTTAAATAACTGAAAAATTCCAGAATAAGGACTGTCATACTTTTATTGTTTCAGATTCTGTGTGTGTGGAGGGGAGGTATGCATATGGTTCCTACAGAGGCTGGAGGCATCAAATCCCCTCTGAAGCTGGAGTTCCAGGCAGTTGTGAGCTGACATGGGTCCTGGACACAGAACTGGGGTCCATTTTAAGAGCAGAGGAGTAATGTGCTCTTAACACTGAGCCATCTCTTCAGGTCTCTGTTTTCAGTATCTGTAAACAACAATTGTTGTATTTCTCTTAAGACACAAGATAAAGCCTGGAGGATGGCTCAGTGAGCAAGGTTGGGTAAGCACGAGACCTGCATTTAATTAAGTCCCCAGAACCTTGCAGTGTGGTCATGGTCATTTCTGTAGTACCATCATGGATGGTAGGTGGGTGGATGAGTTATAGATACAGGTTTGCCAGAGTTTGCTAGCCACCAGTCTAGTTCAAGGTTTAGTGAGAGACACTATAGTAGAAAGTAACAGACCAAGACATTTCATGCTGACCCCACCCCCAATGGCCTTCACATATGTACACATTCATGTTATACAATATAAAAGAGGCATCAGATAACAGCATGTGAAATGTGTGACCATAAACAAAGTCTTTTGTTTTTTAATAATTTTAATGGACAGAAACCCTTTGAGATATTCATATAATGATTTTGGCTTTTAGGACATCAGTGATAATTTTAGTCCTTTATTCATCAAAATAGTTAAGCTGTATGATCAGAAACCTTAGGGATAAGTGAGAGAAAAGTTTTGTGTAAGAAAATAGAAGAGGGAAGTATAAATAATCATAAAGAAAGATGTTTTTTGGCTGTGAGTCATGCTAGGAAACCATCAGGATAACTTTTTCCATTTCTTTAGTTTTAAAAAATATGTTTGTTTCAACATATATTTATGTGCAGGAGCCTGTAAAGGTAAGGCTAGAAGAGGCATTGCATCTCTTGGAACCCAAGCTACAGATGTTTGTGAGCTGCCATGTGGGTGTTGGGAACTGAACCTGCTCCTCTGCAGGAGCAGTAAATATTTTAACCCTAAGCAATCTCTCCAGGCTCTCTCACCCTTGTCCCCTCCTTTTTTTTTTTTGATTTATTTATTTATTAATTATACATAAGTACATTGTAGTTGTCTTCAGACACCCCAGAAGAGGGCATCAGATCTCATTGCAGATGGTTGTGAGCCATCATGTAGTTGCTGGGATTTGAACTCACAACCTTTGGAAGAGCATTCAGCACTTTTAACTGCTGAGCCATCTCTCTAGCCCCCCTTACCCCCTTTTTGAGATAGGATCTGACTGTATATTCCATGCTGGCTTTCAACTCAATGAGGTCTGCCTGCTTCTTGCCTCCTGAGTGCTTGTATCAAAAGTGTATGCTACCATGCACAGCAGTTGCTGAGTTTTGTTTTGTTTTTTTTTTTTAAATTATATCAGCCCTCACCCAGGTTCCCTCATACCAGTTAATCTTAAAATGCCTTTGGTAACATAATGACTGGGTACTCCTGAACTGCCCCTGCAACCCTAGACATAATCAGATAGAATGGCCATTGGCTACTCCATCTGAAAACTCACATGGCTGGTTGGCTTTTCTCCTGTTGCTCCTCCTCCTTCCTCTTTTTTTTCCCGATTCTCTCAATTCTCTCTGCATTCTCCTGCAAAACTCTTTAAGTGTCCCACCCCATCCTCAGATTTTGGTTGTTGGTATCGTTATTGGTCGATCAAGAACCAATTGGAGAACAGGACCTTCGCATCAGAATCTTCCCCCTTCATAGGTGTTTGTAGTCTGTTTATTTACTGGAGAAAATTTGTTTATTTTTTTTTAAGACAGGGTTTCTTTGTGTGGCCTGAATTATACTGGAACTTGCTCTGTACATCAGTAAGGCTTTGAATTAACAGAGATCTACTTTCCTGTGCCCTCCTAATGCTGAAATTAAAGGCATGTGCCACTATGCCCAGCTAAAAAAGATGAAATTCTTAAAATTTTCAACATGACCAAAAATGAAACAGCTTAAAAACCTTTAAAGGTGGAGCTGGAGAGATGGCTCAGCACTTACAAGTGCTTGCTGCACTTTGGTTCAGTTCCCAGTGCCCGTATCAGGTGGCACATCACTGTCTGTCACTTCAGTTCCAGGAAATCCAGTGCTATCTTGGCTTCTCACACATGTGCTTTACATAAAACTTATTCAAACACACATATACACAAAGTAAAAATAATAATCAGGCCTTTAAAAAAACATTAAAAATGTATGGAGTAAAACCAGGCTTTAAAATAGTTATTATCACCCATATGCTGGCTTACAACTGTCTGTAACTCTAGTTCTAGGGGATTTGACACTCTCTTCTGATCTCAGGCACCAGGCAGCAGGTACAGACATACATGTAGGCAAAACACTCATAGACATATGAAAAAGATGCCTTTATATTAAAATAGTAAAACTCTATATTGGCACAGAATAGCTCTTGGGTACTGTCAGGAGCCAACAAGTAGAAGCTAAAAACTGGCAGGTGATCTTCCTGAGATGGGTCTACCATGGATTAAAGTCTACAATATGCAAGGCCCAGGAGAAATTCATTTTAGGAAAAATTCCTGCTACTTATATGCTTTTCCTGTTATTATAAATAACAATCCCTAGGTATTAGCCTACCCTTTTGAGCATATCTCTGCAGAACAATGAAGATATACTGCCTTGTAGTGATGTTATATAGACAAATAGATGCTATCTTTTTTTTTTTTTTTTTGGTATTTTTGAGACATGGTTTCTCTGTGTAGCCCTGGCTGTCTTGGAACTCACTCTGTAGACCAGGCTGGCCTCAAACTCAGAAATCTGCTTGCTTCTGCTTCCCAGTGCTGGGATTAAAGGCGTGTGCTACCACTGCCCGGTGATATCTTAATCTTTAATGATGATCCTTTAAGAATTCCTAAAATTATAATAATTATTAAGCTCTTTTATAATAACACTGCTATTAAATCCTTTCTGATAGTCAAAACTGCAATGAGAACTCTGATAGTCTTTAGTATCATGAGTTAATTGCTTCTGAGATAGCAAGCAGGCATCTACTACTCAGATTCCAATAGGTTGTAAAACCATTAACCAAAGGTCATAAAAAGGGAACTAATGATTTACTGTAGGTGCTAAGACAGAAGATAAAATATTGACTGAGTTTATCTATACAAAAATTCACTAATACCTTGGTAACAAAAGTTATGTTTTTTTTAATTTTCCATGAACCTACAGAGCTGGTAACAGGTGATGTATGTTTAGCCAGATAATTACTCCTAATGGATATGCATGTAAACATTCTCTGTTGTAAACTTATTTGATTTCTAATTTGAATTTATGTGTAAACTTGTGGTGAACTTTTTACCATGTGATCATGTATTCTGAAAGATGTATAAGTACTGAGGACAAAGAGAGGAGACAGAATTTAAACACAGGAACTTAGAAATAAAGGCAGTGGGAGTAAGGGCATTGTTATACCAGATTGGGAGGAGAGAGCAAGATTAGAAGGAGAATGCAGAGGGGAATAACTTAGAAAATATAAGGCAACTTAAAAAATTAAGAGAGTGATAATGCAGAATGCAGAGAGGGAGAGGAAAAAGGAAGCAGCTGCAGAGAGAGCAGAAGGAACAGGCAGGCTTTTCCTTTCCGTGGGACAGAACAGGTCCTTTCTTAATAGCAAGACAGGCTTAGTCTTACTAAAGGGTACAAAGATTTCTTCTTACAGACTTGGGTTTAATTCATTTAGCAAAAAAAGGGTAGAAGCTTTTTATTTCTCAGTGCAATAAAGATAGGAGCACACATCCAGAATGAGTGAATTTTTTCTGCACGGGTGCTTAGTCTTTTGCTCCATATACATATGTAAGTGTGGATGTGTGTGTGTATAAGTATGTAATTATGAGATAGTGTAAAAGCTGGGCCCAACTGGTTGGAATGGAGATTTATGAATGTGTATGCATGAATCTCTATATGAATTTATGTGAGTTTAATCCATATTTGCTTGTATAAAAGTTTTTCCTTGTGTGAATGTGATTCTCTTCTCCTGGTTCAATACAAGTTTATTGCTCCAAACTTCCCCCTAGAGTGACAAGCTAGAGGCATCCGGACAAGAGGGAGAAGGCTCTAGCAGTAAAGTGACTTAGACTTAGATAGGTAAATGTTTTATTATTATATAGCAACTGTAAATATCTCCTAAGATCAAGTCTAACCCCCCCACACAATATTCGCCCCCCTCCACTGCCTCAAGAACCAAGGACAAGAAAGAGTGACAGCTGGGGCTGGCCTCCCGCAGGATACCTGGCTAGTTGGCAAAAAGCAAGCAATTAAGATCTTCAGTTCCATTCTCTTGTTTGCTTCTTGTTTCTGGGATTTCCTATTCATTTACTCTTGTTGAGTGACTAAACCAGATGCTGATAGAGATGGTAAGCCAGCATTTGCTCTGCCCTGCCCTGCTCAGCCTCAGGAGTGGACAGATTCTCAACTGATGCCTCAGCTTCTTTTATCTCTCTGCCATCTTGTGGTTCAGAGTTCTTTGGATATCCCCATGGATAATTGATGATGCTGGGTGTGATACCTATGTTGGGTGACTGTTGACATTGGTTCTCATCTCTTTGATTTTCCTTGCTTTTGTTGCCTTCTTCTCCATGCTGTCTTTGGTTAAGAGAGCCTTGTAGAATCATGATCTATAACACCATGAATAGTCTGACTTACTGGGTCTGCCTTGCTCTCCTGCACCCTGAGTATCAGCAACCTTCCCCACCTCCCTCCCCAGGAGGATTTGAAATACTATAGTTGACACCCATAGGATCTTCTTGTGTGGTAAAGTGGGAAACTTTACCTGGGGTGGGGCCAGAGGTGTTGACTCTCTGATCCTTCCTTCCTTCCCCCAGTCTCAATGTTTTGGTAATTGCATGGAGAACCCCTGTGAGGTGGATATCATCATCTATAATGGTACTTCCTGTCTTGAACTGGAGCTCCACAAGGCCTATAACGTTTGCTTCTTCCCCACCCTTTTCTTTAACAATATCACACTTGAGTCTACTTCCAAAAGGTTCTTTTTGGACTTTTTCTTTATGTGAATCTGTTGGGTGCATACATCATCTTTGTTGTCATTTCTGTTGATAAAACCATATCCATTTCTTATAGTGAACTGATTTAGGATCCTAGTGCCCCTCTTGCCCCCTGCTGCTGTATGCATAGCTACCTATGGAGCCTAGCTTGGTGTCTGGGGGTGTAGACGAAGGGGTGGCTGCTGAATTTCTGTCTTGCTGTCCATTTTTGAGTTGATGGTGATTGGGGTAGGCTATGGCAGCTGTGGTTTCTCTGTGGGGTCGGGGGTGGTGGTCAGGAGATTGGAGGCTAGGCATGACTGCTTAGACATCTCCCTGGCTTATGGTTATAGATGAAAATGGTTGGTCAGTTAATACAGGAAACTTGTTGGACATCGCAGGTCTTGAGAGCATTGAGTGACTGCACAGTGTGTTCACAAATGCCGTCTTTGCCTGTTCCTGGACTTTAAGGATGGCACCTTCAGAAGCAAGTGAAGAGACTTCTGAGATAGCCCAAGCTTGTCTGAACCCACAACAAGCAAGATGATTTCCAGGACCTATCCATGAAGTTTCTAACCATCAAAATCCAGTAAAGTATAGAATATTAAGATATAGGTTTTGAGCTGGGCAGTGGTTGGTTACACATGTCTTTAGTCCCAGCACTTGGGAGGCAGAGACAGGCGGATTTGTGAGTTCGAGGCCAGCCTGGACAACAGAGTAAGTTCCAGGACAGCCAGGGCTATACAGAGAAACCCTGTCTCAACCCCCCTGACCCCTGCAAAAGACATATGTTTTGAAATGTAAACAAATAAAATGATTAATTAAAAAAAGATACAGACTTATAAGCACCAATGGTGGCTCCTTCCACCTGTGCTTGTTTAGCAAGAACTGGAGGTACGGGGCTCAGCTGAGCTCCTCCTGTCAGTGCATTAAAGGATGACTCTGGTATTAAATTGTGGTGAAAAAATGAACATAAAAAGTTAATGTTTCTCCATGTTGGTGGAAATGGGAGGAGAGAATGAGCCCTTGGCCTGTCGCTGTGACCCAGGGGACAGCTCATGCTCTATTTTGACCTTGAGTGGCCTTGGGAAGGTCTGACTCTTCATTTTTTTCTCTTTTAGTGTTTGCCTACAGATTTCATTCTCTATCTACTTGGCCATCTTGACTTTTCTCATTTACTTTTCCTTGAGCTTCATTCCCCACTTTGTCACTTCCTCCATGTGTGTCTTTGACTTCTCTCTCTTTTAATGTTTGTTTGTATAGTGCTTGTTTGAACAGTTCAGGATCACTCTCTACGTCTGTAGGCTTTCCTTCCTTTAATCCCTTGTCCCTTAACAATGTGGTTTTTTCTGCCTGAGTTACATCCAGGGCCCTCTTCTGTCCTTCATATAAGAGCAACTTGTAAGCTTTGTTCACAGCTTCAAAAGCCTTTTGTGCTTGATTTTTGTCGGGACACATCAATATTACACAGCTGCTGAAACCTCTCCTTTATTTCTTTATCTGTCACTTCAGGAGTAGCTGAACAATCTCAAATGGGTTCACATTAAAGAGGAACCTGGACAGATCAATCTTGCAATCTGATTTTTGGATGTAGAACTTAAATCTCTCTTCTGCTTATTTAACCTCATTGTTGAAGTCATAAAAGCTACCTGGCCAGAGCCTGCTCTTTAGAAAAAGCCATTTCCCTAGTCAGTCCTCATCCAACCCTTGATTTCTTTTTTCATCATTGTTAAAGGGATACTTGTTTCAGAGTGCCTGGTTTTTCGTATTCAGTTGTGTCCTCTGAGTATGACCTGATCTTGTTAATTAGATTTATCTGTTTCACTGAAATTACAAGTTGTTTTTGTTTTAATTTAACAAAACCCATTAAGGCCTACATCTAACTATTTTGTATAATGCAACAATTTACTCATTTTCACATTTCTATTCTGTTGCTAATCTTAGTAAAAAATGTGTTTTACTTTTAATTTACTACAATTTCATATTAAAATATGAATAATACATACACATGTTTCATTCCAGCACTTGGGAAGCAGAGGCAGTTGCATCTCTTTAAGTTCAAGGCTGATATTGTCAGTTTGAGTCTAGCCAGGACTGCATAGTGAGACCCTATCTGGAGGAAAAATATTTATAAAACCTTTTGAGTGCTGGAGAGATGGCTTGCTGGTCTGCCACAGAGCACAGTAGCCATGTCATGTGGCTCACAACCACCTCAAATTCAAGGGGCTGACACTTGTCTGGTCTTTACAAGCAACTGAACTTAATGTGCTCATACCTACATGCAGACATACAAACATGTACATCTAAAAATCAAGTCTGTTGGAGAAAAAGTTCTTTTCAGAAAACATAGGAAATCATATGCAAGAGTTTCCTCCACATCTTTAAAGATTCCTTTTTTCTCTGCTGTGCTTGTAGCAGGAGGAAGCAGAATGGGAAAGCATCAACGGGCTGTTGGTGATGCATGGCTTCAAACCTTTGTGTCTAGTCAGAGGAGCTGATCTCAGAGGTAACTACAGCCTGCTGATTCGTTAGGGGTGTGTGTGTGTGTGTGTGTGTGTGTGTAAGCATATATATGTAAATTTATATAATTTTCTTACAATGCAGATTTCATCGTTTTTGACAAACAATCATCACAAAGAATGAGACAGATTTTGAAAACGTTGATGGAAGAAACAACACGTCAGCAGACCATGATGCAGGAGCTCATAGAGACAAACCAGCAGCTTAAGTAAGATTGTGGGGGGCACCGGGTTGTTTGCATGCATTCTAAACACAGCTCTGAAGAGGATCCTGAAGTGTCATTATACTTAGATTTTTTTTTTAATGTCTTATGTGTGTGAGTGTTTCTGTTAGCATATATGTAAGTGTTCCATGTGGTTACCTGAACCCTCAGTGTTCAGAAGAGGGTATGAGATCCTCTGGAACTGGAGTTATGAATGATTGTGAACCACTATGTGTGCTGGGAACTGAGTTTGGGTCCTCTGGAAGAGTAACCAGTACTCTTAACCACTGAACCATCTCTCCAGCCCCCTGTAATTTCGTTTGAATTAAATGTAAAACATAACAAGACTTTTACAGATAAATGGGCAAACACTGAGTAGATGACTTTAGATAGCACTTAGCACTGATGTATAATGGCACTATGTTTCTTCTGCTACTCTCTCCTGTAACACTTAGCACTGATGTGCAAGGGCGCCCTCTGTCTCTTCTGTCACTCTCTCCTGTAAGGTGGATGAGATTGGATCTGTCAGGGGCATGGCTGCAGACTTATCAGAAGACAGAAGTGTCTAGAGGCCGGGCTGCAGTTCACTGCTAATTATGCTAATTTTTGATTCTCAACACCAAAACAAAATAAGAAATGTTAAGAATGTGAAGACATTTTGGAAAGTAAGCTATTATATGTTGTGTATGATCTGGTTTATTTTAACACTGAGGGAAGGAATTGTGTCTGTTAATTAGAAGTGAGCTTCAGCAAGAACAGAGCCGAGCGGCACACCAGGAACAGCGAGCCAATGACCTGCAGCAGATTGTGGACAGTGTGAAATCCAAAATTGGTGAATTGGAAGATGAATCCATAAACAGGGCTTGCCAACAACAAAATAAAATAAAAGACCTTCAAAAGGAATATAAAATGTTACAGGTATTGTATTGATTATTTATTTTGTTATTTAATGGTTAGTGTTGAAACAGTTCATCATAGTCCCAGGTAATGTCCATGTGCCTTCCATGTTGTATGTCTGTGGCAAAGAGGTCAAGGAAATCCAGATGCTTTGAAGTATGTGGATAGATTGTTAGAAGAAGACAGTTAACATTGGCATAGGCCAGTAGTATTAACAGGTGATCTTTTCTATTTAGTACCCCATTTTGAAATTCATCTATATGGCTGCGTGTTGTAGTTTCATGAGTATTTCTAAAAGATTCATGTGTGTGTCTATGTGAATGTATGCCATGAATGTATGGATGCTTTTGGAGGCCAGAAGAGAGTGTTAGGTCTCCTGGAGCTGGAGTTACAGGAGCTTGTGATGGTTATGGATGCTGGAAGCTGAATTTAGGTCCTCTAGAAGAACAGGAAGTGCTCCTAAACCACTGTGCTTTTCAGCATCTCATACTGTACTATTGCATAGCTCATTGTACCTGCACAGCAATTTTCCTGCACTTGTAAATCTAAGTCTACTTTCTAGCAAACATAGTACCATGTTTAGAGCTGTCATGTCCTGTATATAGGTAAAAGTGCCTAAATAGATCTCATGTTGCCCTGTAATGAGGTCAGATTTCACTGTAAATGCCTCATAATACTCTATGTATATCCCATAATGAATATTATAGAAGTCAGTTATCTACAAAGAAGTCCTAGTACAATGCATATATAATGTCATAATACCCAGAATATAACTCTTGCCCTGTACTGAGTATATATTGCCCTGTACACAGCTCACAGTGTCTTCATATAGCCCATGATGCTTTGTTTGGACTTTATAGTGTCCTGTGTAGATCTTATAGTGCACCTGTATATAGGGGCATTTTCTTAATTGGTGATTGATGTGGGGGGGTCCCAGCGCATGGTGGGTGAGGCCACCTCTGGGCTGGAGGTCCTGGATAAGAAACCAGACTGAGCCAGCCATGGAAGCAAGCTAGTAAGCAACTCCCCTTCATGGCCTCTGCATCAGCTCATACCTCCAGATTCCTGCCCTGTTGGATTTCCTGTCCTGACTTCCCTCCGTGATCGATTATGATGTGAAAATATAAGTCAAATAAACCCTTTCCTCCCCAAGTTGGTTTTGGTCATCATGTTTCATCACAATAGTAAACCTAAGACAACGGAGTTTATTGGAAACCTGTATAGATCTCACAGTTTACCCGACGGAGCTTAATATATAAATAAGCCTATATAATAAAGTGCATGGTGTTATGTAGAACTTGTAGTGTACCTCTGTTGAGTATATTGTGTGCCACAGATTGAGCTCATTTCAACTGCATGAAGTTCAGAGTACACCTTTTTTAGTATCCATACTACTATATTTAGAGGTCCTAGGCCATGTAGAAGGCTCCTGGAATTCTCTGTAGAACACATAATTCACTTATGAAGAGCTCCCAGTTCAGACCTCATCTTCTACATGAACAATTTGTAGGATTGTTTTTGTAGCCTATAAAGACTATTATAGAGCTCATAGTCCTCTGCATGGAGCTAAGACAGCCCTGTTCAGGTCTCATAGTGCCTTGTGGATTTCTCATAGTGAACTTGTATAGAGCTCATTGCCATGTCAGTGACCTGTGGAGAATTCCATACACCTCCACTGAGTTTATATCACATCTGAATAAAGCTCATAATGTATGTTTAGACTTTATAGTCCCAAGTATACATCTTACAGTACACATACATACTCACCTCTCCTTTGCGTGTGTCTGATTTGTATTGAACTTATAATGTATCTATATAACTCATAGTGTCCTTTATAAACTCACAGTGCACCTCTGAATAGTTCAAGATGCTCTTGATTAAAGAACATATGATATCTGTGAGTTCATAGTATCTGGGCTTTTTTGTTTGTTTGTTTGTTTTTGTTTTTGTTTTTTGAGATAGGGTTTCTCTGTATATCCCTGGCTGTCCTGGAAGTCACTCTGTAGACCAGGCTGGCCTCAAACTCAGAAATCCACCTGCCTCTGCTTCCCAAGTGCTGGGATTAAAGGTGTGTGCCACCATTGCCCAGCGGGTTCATAGTATTTTTGATGGACCTGAGGTGCCCTGTGCAGAGTTCACAGTGCATGTGATTTAGAGCTCACCCTGAAGTATGTAGATCACACTGCAGCTTATAAGGTTCTGTATAGAGTCACAATCTCCTCTGTATATCTCCTAGCTCACTTATATGCAGCACACGTTCCTGGCAGGGATCACATATTGCATGTATGTTCAGCTCATAGAATACTTTATAGATGTCCTAAGTGCCTCTTTAATAAAAGTCATAATGTCTTATCTGTAGATTACAGTTCCCTGTGCACATCTTATGCTGCTCTGTTTTGAGCTTAGTGTCCTCCTCACTGAGCTCATAATGTCTTATATGGAGTCATAATGCTCATGAGTAGAGATCCATTTCTACCTGTTAAATGCTCATATTAGAAATTTATTGATTTCATATGTCCTACTAGAGGTCATAGTTCCCATTATGGATCTTGGTATCCTATGTAGAGGTTTTAGTGGCCTGTATAGATATGATATTTCTGTTTATATGGTTATATTGCCTTGTGCCATGTGCAATAAAGCCCTATGAACAGATCATAATGGATTTTGTACAGAGCATAGATTACGTGGACTGTGAGCTTCTGGGGATTTTTCTGCCTCTCTGTTCCCATTTTGCCATATGTATGGTAGAAATATAGATGGGTGCTACTGCGTCTGGTTTTATGTGGGTTTGGAGGCTCAGAGTGCAGGTCCTCCTGCTTTCTTGGCAAGTACTTTGCCCACTGAGTCCTTAGCCATATACTGAAAAGTGAAACACTGAAGTAAAATCAATAAATTGAAGCTGGGTAGTGGTGGCACATCCCTTTAATCCCAGCACTTGGGGGGCAGAGGCAGGTGGATTTCTGAGTTCGAGGCCAGCCTGGTCTACAGAGTGAGTTCCAGGACAGCAAGGACTACACAGAGAAACCCTGTCTCAAACAAACAAACAAACAAATAATTTGAAGAAGACACTATATGATGAAAGTCTTTTTGTTCACAGTTTATGAATTGGCAGAATTAGAAAGTGGTTTTTATTATCAAAAGCAGTTTCTATAATAACTATCAAAATTCAGATGACAGTCTTCACAGAAATGGAGTAAACAGTCCCAATATGAATGAGGTAACACAGAAGGCCCTTGGTAGTGAAAGCAATTCTGATTGCAGGTGACAATGCTAGAGGTAGTACTACTCTGGTTTCAGGTTTTGTGGTTTATAACCACAAAACTATAGTAACAAAAACAGTGTGGTGGGCTGGAGAGATGGATCAGCAGTTAAGAGCAGTGGTTCACAACCATCTGTAGTGGTGGGATCTGATGCCCTGTTTTGGTGTGTCTGAAGACAACTGCATTGTGTTCATATACATAAATAATTCTTTTTTTTTTTTTTTAGTTTTTCGAGACAGGGTTTCTCTCTATAGCCCTGGCTGTCCTGGAACTTACTCTGTAGACCAGGTTGGCCTCGAACTCAGAAATCCTCCACCTGCCTCTGCCTCCCAAGTGCTGGGATTAAAGCCATGCGCCACCACCACCCGGCTCATAAATAATTCTTAAAAAAAAAACAAAACACATCAGTTTGGTATTGCTGGTATAAAATGTGTGTATCAGTGAAATAGAATACAAAACTGAGAATTAGGCACTTAACAGCCAATTGAATTTTAGGCAACAATGCCAAATACTACATTTGAGAAAGAGACAGCATCTTCAACACAGTATAGGGAGACATGAATATCCATATGTAGAAAAATGAGACTAGATCCTGATCTCTTACCCCATACAAAAATAAATTCAAAATGAATCAAAATCTTTATGTAATACTTCAAATTGAAACTTTTAGGGGACAAAACAAAGAATCCTCTTAAAAATATGGACATAGTCAGGGACTTTCTAAAAAGGACTCAAATAACTCATGAAATAATATCAAGAATCGAGAATTTAAAAGCCTCTCCATAGGAAAGGACCCAAGCAACAGGGTAAAAACACAACCAGTAGAAGGGGAGAAACTTATACTAGCTGTGAATTACTATCTAGAATATATAAAGATGCAGGCAGGAGTGGTATCACATGCCTTTAATCCCAGCATTCAGGAGGCAGAGGCAGGAGTATCTCTGAGTTCCAGGCCAGCTTGGTCTACATGGTGAGCTCTAGGTCAACCAGGACTATATAGAGAAACCCTGCCTCAAAAACAAACAAACAAACAAACCACAATCAGTTGATAAATAGGCTAATTAATAAGTAGACTTTTCTCAAAAGATTGACCCATAAATAGACAGATAATGGTCAACACCCTTAGTCACCAAGGAAATGCAAGTTAAAACCACCTTGAGATCGTATTTTACTCTAGTCTGAATGCCAGTCATTAAGAAAGCGAGTAACAACAAGTGATAATGAGGATTTGGAAAAAAGAGAATCCTTACCAAGGGGAATAGAAATTAGTTCAGCCATTGTAGAAATTAGTGTGGAGGCATCTCAAAAACCTAAAGTAAACTACCATATGATAAATTATACTCTTCCTGGGCATACTCCAAAGACGGTAGGTTAACAGACCAGACACTTGGCACATCTGTGCTTACTGCAGTGTGCATGCTGGCTTGAAAGTTGAAGCCAGACTGGGGGAAATGAAGAACAATGGGGAAGCAAAAGAAAGACACAGAGATACAGACATGAGCATTGTCAGAATACATGATACACAAAAATGTTATGAATCTCATTATTGTTTAATGAATATATGCCAAGAACAGTATCAACCTCAATGATTACTTCCAGGTTTTGGCTAACTTACACACTGGCATCTTCATCACTTAGTTATTGAGGTCATGCCCCGGTTTCATGGAGTGCCAAGGCAAAGGATGGATTACTGTTTATTTCATGGTCACTAGGAGAGGGTATATTGCCAGCAACTAAGACTATTACCCCTTTGAGGATTGCTAATTTTCAATAAATTTGACACCTTGGACAAATGACCATGTACTTGGCCATGAGTGTTTTGTTTTAAAAGTGATATCTTTTTTTTTATAAATCTAAGGCACATACTGATTATCCTGGTTATGGACCTATTCTGGATTTATTCTCTCCTTGCCTGGATGTCTCAACTGACTACATCATTTGCAATGCATAGATCATTTTAAATTTTTAAATTTTCTTTTGGAGTTATTTAAAAATATTTTTAATATATAAGTCTCTTCTTGATTATTGTTTTTATCTAAACCTAGGTATGTTAGGCATAGTAATGTATACAAAACCCTAGCAATTAGAGGCTAATACAATAATATGCAAGATGGAAGCCAGCCTGGACTATATAGAGACCTGGTTTTGTAAATTTACTAAAATAACAAATTATATTGGCTTCAGGTAGATTTTTTTTTTTTATAATTTATTTTATGTATATGAGTACACTGTAGCTGTCTTCAGACACACCAGAAGAGGGCATTGGATCCCATTACAGATGGTTGTGAGCCACCATGTGGTTGCTGGGAATTGAATTCAGGACCTCTGGAAGAGCAGTTGGTGCTCTTAACTGCTGAGCCATCTCTCCAGTTCCTTCATATAGATTCTTAAAACTCTTACTGATTATTTAACTTTGAATGCATGCAGTCAACATAGTTTCCTTACTTTATGTTTTCACATTTGTGACATAGTAATACTCCTTGCATCAGTTTTAAACAGGCTTGATGCTACTTACTGAATGACACATCTCAGTGGAGATAGTGACACAGGTATGACAAGACAGCATGTCCTACATATCTAATCATAACTATGCTTTTACAATGCTGTTACAGATGAAATGCCAGCATTACAAGAAAAACCGAATGGAGCAAGAGGAGACCATTGCTTCTTTGCAAAGGGAGATTTGCAGAATTGCCAAAGAGGAGGAAGAGCGCATTGTCACTCAGAACAGAGTGTTTGCCCATCTCTGCCGGAGAGCTCCTCATTCAGTCTTGGATAGACAGTAATGCCTAGTACATAGGATGATAATGGAACTAGGTGGACTTTTCCAGCTAATTCCTGATGGTGGTTAGATCTTTTGCTGCAGAAATCTCCTTTTCTCCTTTTTTTTCTAGTTCATCATTTTGTGTATGTGTACGTGTATGTGTGCATTTGTACTGTGCATGCATGTGTGAATGTAAGTGTGCATGTGTGTGAATATGATTTTTAAGAGTATTTTGAGGATTAATTTATTAAACTTTATTCTATATGTACAGATGTTGTGCCTGCATGTATTTATATACAGTGACCAGAAAAGGTTATCAGACACCCCTGGACCTGGAGTTATAGACAGTTAGTTGTAGGCTATCCTGTGGTACTGGGAATAAAACCTGTGTCCTCTGAAAGAGCAGCCAGTGCTCTTAACCACTGGGCCATCTCTCTAACTCCTTAAAGAATGGGTTTAGACATTTATTTTTAAAATATTAACTATGGATGGGTATAGTGGCACATGCCTTTAGTTCCAGCACTTGGGAGGGAAAAGCAGGTAGATAGATCTCTGAGTTCTAGGCCTGCCAGGGCTATACAGTGAGAATCTGTCTCAAAAAACAAAAACAAAAACAAAAACAAAAAACCTTCAAGGGCAGCCTGGTCTACAGAATGAGTTCCAGGACAACCAGGGCTACATAGAGAAACCCTGTCTTGAAAAACCAAAAACCAAAAACAAATCGAAAAACAAAACAAAACAAAAAAACCCCAAAAAGCGAACAAACAAAATAAACAAAAAGTATTTATCAGTTTTGTGTGTGTGCACACGCCTTAGTGTGTGTATGTGTGTGTATGTATGTATATATGTATGCAGAGATTAGTAGAAGGTGTTGGATCCCCTGGAACTAGAATTCCAGACAGTTGAGAGCTGCCATATGGTATGATGGAATCAAACCCAGGTCCCAAGTAAGAGAAGCAAGTTCCCTTAACCACTGAGCCTTGGGCAGACATTTCTGAGGAAGATTGCCAGAGGTAGGATTGTTGGGACAGGAAGAATATGTATTTAATAAAGTGAGACATGCTTATAAACATATTAGTGGAGTTATATATATTGCTCAGTGTAATACTTGTTTCTGAAAAGAATTACTGAAAAATTTTAAGTTTGCCAGACAATCTGTGCTAAAGATTTGATTTTGAGTAGTGTGTATGTATACATGTATGTGGATATATGTGCTTCCAGAGCCATTGGAAACCTCCAGGGCTGGAGTTACAGGGGGCTTTGTGCTACCCTATGTGTGCTGAAAACTGAACTTGGGTCTTCTGCAAAAGTACTATACACTTTAAAATTTTTTTAGGCCTGGAGGGGTGGCTTAGAGGTTCTCTTGCAGAGAACCTGGTTCTATTCCCAGCACTAGCATGGTGGCTCACAACTGCCTGTAGCTCTAGCTCCAGGGGGTCAGATGCCTTCGTCTGGCCTCCATTGGCACTTGAACATATGCTGTACATACACATATAAATAAATAAGTCTTAAAAAAAAATTAAAATTTCTTTCCTGTGTATGAGTGTTTTGCCTACATGTGAGCCTGTGCCTATGGAGTCTAGAAGAAAGCATTGGATGGCTTAGAATTGGAGTTGTGGATGATCGTAAGCCTGTGTCCTCTGAAAGAGCAGCAAATCTCTCTAGCCCTGCAGTATGCTCTCTTAACTGCTAAGCCACCTCTCCATCCCCAATCCGTATTTTTATCTTTATAATTTGAAATTATGTAGAAAGTATAGTAAATACTACCTTTTCAAAATAACTGAACGTGTTTTTTGTTTTCTAGATTGCTTTGTTTAATTGATTACTATGAATGTAAGCTTAGAAAACTTCATATACAAAGGTATAAATAATATAATTTTTTATTTTTCTTATATTATTTTTATAATTATACATTAAGTTTCTGTAACTTTTGAGACTTTATGCTATGGAAGTCTTTATATCATTATAAAGTTCTTTTCCAAGTATAATATTTTTTTATTGTGAGAATTTGATATCTGAATACAGTGTATTTCAAAAATATTTAGCATCCATTTCTCCCCCCTCCCCACAAAATTCTGTGTTCCCTATCACACCTTCCTCATAGGTTCATGTTGAAGTTCTTTTAATAAAGGTCTGTAAGACTGTAATTTACTGCTTAGGTTAGAATGTACTGTATTTACATGAAGCAACAAAAGTGTATTTCCTTTTATTTTGTTGAAGCATTCTTATATATCTACTGGATAATAAGTACATTCATAAAGTATATGGACAGATAGTACATTCATTGGCTGAGGTGCAGAATAAAACATAGTTATATAAATTTAAATACTAATGATAGAATGTCAGTGAAAAATCAGGAATATAACTGGGTGTATTAGTTCATCTGTAATCCTAGCTCTCTGTAGGCTGAGGTAGCCAAGGAAAGAGAACAGCAACAAGTATGAACCCAGCCAAGGCTACATAGTGAATCCCCAGCTGGCTTGACTCCTCTGTCTCCATAGTCCTATGCATTACACCCATTAAACCCATGCAAGTAAATGTAAGGCATAGTGGTATGTCCTGTCATTGTGAGGCAGAGGGATGGTGTATGGGGCCACTTGTACTCTACAGTTTTTCTTTAGGCTTTTTTTTATGACTTGAAAGTACTAAAAGGAATAAACAGTATGTGTACAGTGTATTTTTAAAAAGACCAGGAAATGTTCCATTTGTATTTTGTTTGTTCGTTCATGTATTTTTCATCCCCTCTTGTGTCCTATGGCAAGGTTTCTGTCCTCACACATTCTAAGAGTCATTAAACAGACCACTCTAAGAGTAGATAGTTGCTGTGATGTGATACTGTTCTTTGTAAAACAAGTGGGAACTTGGGATTTCCATGTTCAAGTTATTAAGCCCTTACTAATTTGGCTTCAGTTTTGCTAGCTACATGTTCTCTTTAAGGAGAGAGTTCCACAATATGTAGTGTGCTTGTCTTCCCACAGGCAGTGTGAGGAAGACGACAGTCAGTCAGAAGAAAAAGACTACATAAACCTGGGTGCCTCGCCAAATTATAAAGGTGTTCTGATGGTATGGAGACCAGGGAACTGACAAATACCTTTTCATAAAGCAAAGTAATCCCCTAGGAGAGTTACTTATTTACTGTGAAATGCATTGCAGTCGTTACAGAAGCAACTCAAGGAATCAAAAACCAAGATTGATGCGCTGGTAGGTGAGAAGCTGAGCCTCCAGAAAGATCTGGAAAACAGGTGAGGAAAACTCTTAGAGTGTCAGACGGCCATTCTTGCCTCCTTTCTCCAAAACTGAACCCAAGAAGTACCTGACCCTCCTGGGCTCCCTTAGACTGGTTGTGTGCCATGGCAAATGGTGAATGCAATAAGAATCCTTAGGCAAGCAAGGGGAGTGAGAAAGCAGGAATCCATGGTGAGGATAAAATTGGCTAAGAACTTTGAGGAGATTCAGGGTTTTGTTTTCCATATTTGTGTTTATAAGCCTGTATGCAGCTGAGTTTGCACATCTGTGCTCCTGCTTGTGGGAACTCCAGGTCAGTGTCGGGGGACACTCCTAGGCGGCCTGCCTTGTGTGATGAGACAGGATCACTCCTTGAGACCTGTTGGGAGCTTGTTAATTAGACTAGGCTGCCTTGCCAATGAGCTCTAGGGATCTGCCTGTGGATCACCCGGTTCCCAGTGCTGGGATTATAAGGGTGTACCCTCATGCCTTTCTGGTAGATTCTTGGGTTTCAACTCAGGTCTTCATATCTGCATGCCAAGCACTTTACCAGACGTAGCTGTCTCTGCAAGCCCAGGTTCAGCCTGTGTTTAGTTTTTCTCTTAAAATTAGCTATCATGAGGGCTGGAGGGCTTCTCATTTGGAGAACTGTCTGCTGTGCCAGCATGTGAGAACTTGAGGTCAGATCTCCAGCACTCCTGTGAAAAGGCAAATTGTAGCAGCATCTACCTGTAACTGCAGCATTAGGTGCAGGAATAAACAGCGATGAAAATGATCCCCAATGCCATCTCTGGTCTTCACACACACGTGCATATGCACTTGTGCACAAACACGCACATGCTCATATCCACACAAACACACACATACACATACTGTACAAACATAAAGCTAGCTACAGTCATGTATGGTTGATGCACAATATATTATACACAATTTGAAAGTGGTGATATATATTGACCTCTGAACACTCACCACCGAGAAAATTCTCCCCAGGATTGTCTTTATGTTTATGTAGTTTTATCCTCACACCCTTATCTGACTTGTTTTGACGTGTTTTGTCTTTCCTAGATATTGTATAAATGGATCACAGTATTTCTTGTTTGTCTTTATAACTTCACATAACATTTTTAATTTTAACATTTTTAAATTGTGATTTTTAAAATTATAAATTGATAAATTGTAGTTATAGTTGCAGAACGATACAAAGTCATGTATTTTAGGAATACTTACATCAAACTAATTAACATCAGTTACTTCAAATGCTTACTGTTTTTGAGGTGAAAACATTTGAATTTTAGTAACTTCATGATTTTGAAATGTATACTCTATGATTACTTTCTATAACACATTCAATTTCAGTGGGTTTCCAAAATTACTTTTAGCTGTTTTTTTTTCTTAACCCTGTGTTATAGGAGCAAAAAGTCAGTTGTTTCTGTTACAGAAAACTGGCAACATAATTATAAAAAGAAAATACTACTTGGTGGTGGTGTGTTACCTGTAATGAACATTGATAAAACTTTAATTTTACTCAGTACCTTTTATTGTAAATCAGGCATTATCCCAGGTTTTGGGGTAAAACAATGACCAAAACTAACACCCCCTGTTCTGAAAGACTTAGAACTTAATGATAAAAGCTTATGCAGTGGCCTCATAGCATTAAGTCTGAAAACTTGCTGTGGACCATACAAAGATGGAGTAAGAACTTAAAGCATGTTTGTGAATCCTGAACTATAAGCCCAGGATAGCAGTGACCTGTTGCATGAGAGTCAGGAGTGACGTTCACGAGGGTCATAGGTCATAGCTAGGGTGTCTCTGGCCCTGATGAAACACAAACATGACCAAAAGCAACTTGGGGAGGGAAGGGTTGGCTTCATCTTACAACTTAGAATCCACCATCCAAGAAAGTCAGGGCAAGAGCCTTGGGGCGGGCACCGAAGCAGAGGCCATGGATTTGCACGGTTACTGCTTTGCTCCTCGTGGCTTGCTTAGACTGCTCTCTTACACCATCTAGGACTTTGGGCTCAGGTGTAGGCTGGGCCCTCCCACATAATCTCTAGTCAAGGCAGTGCTGCAAAGTCTTGCCTATGGGCCACTTTTATTGAGGTGGTGTTTGTTTGTTTGTTTGTTTGTTTTTCCAGTTTAGTGGTGCACGCCTTTAAACTCAACACTCTATGAAGCAGGTGGATCTCTGAGTTCAAGGCCAGGCTGGTCTACAGAGCAAGTTCTAGGACAGCCAGGGCTGCACAGAGAAACTGTGTCTCAAAGAAAAGAAAAGATTTCATCTTCCCAGATATGTCTAGGTTTGTGTCAAGTTGACAAAAGCCACCCAGCTCAGAAGAAAACAAGTTTTTGTTTAAAAAAGATTTAGATATGTTAATATCCAAATGTAAACAGACTGGGTGATGGACGGGTATACCAGAAGCAAGTTCCATATTACCTCAAGAGTGAATGGTCACTTTAAATAAGGAATTATACAGAATGAAATCGAAATGCCTAGCAAACACCTAAGAGTTAAAGATTTAACAAGGGGCTGGAGAGATGGCTCAGCAGACAAGAGCATTGTCCGTTTTCCAGAGGACCAGAGTTTGATTCCCAGAACTCACTCTCATGGTGGCTCACAACCATCTGGACTCCAGTTCCGGAGCATTCGATGCTGTCTTCTGGCCTTCACAGGCAGCAAGCACACAAGTGATACACAGATATATTTGCAGGCAAAACACCCATACACATAAAGTTTAATTAAAAATAATTTAATGTTATTGATTACAAGATAATCTTTTATTGTTTGGTACGTGTTTTTATCTCTTAAGTAAATTTCATGTATTCATCATGATTTCTTCTCTACAGGCCCACAGAACACGAATTAAGACTTTATAAACAACAAGTGAAGAAACTGGAGAAAACCCTTAAGAAAAATATAAAGTAATTAGATTTTTTCAGACTTTGTGCTTATAGTTGGGGCTTATGTTTTAGTATTTGTCTTTATATTTGTCAGCTGCTGTGTGTTATCCTTGGCTTGGGCTTGCCAGGCCGAGTGGGATGTGACATCAGAAGTAATTTTGAACTAACCCTGCTAACATCGGCCTATAAATCCAGCACTGTGAAGTATGGGCAGGAGGATCACAAATATGAGGGTAGCAAGGCTCTGTCTCCAAACAAACAAAAGGCCCAAAGTAAACAACGGAAAAGGAGATATTTCTGATTCTAACAGTTTAAAAGCAATTTGGATTTGACTTTGTTTTTGTATGTTCTTGAGAATTTCATGCATATATGATCAAATATATATGATCATATATATAATTTCCCCTCTAAAACTTTCCTCTCCCCTAACATGTCCCCCAAACAACTTTGTTATTTTTCTTTTTAAAAATAACCTCTGAAGTCCAGTTGGTGCTACTGGTATGTGCATGGGTTTGTAACTCTGACAAAGCATGGGGACCCTGTTAGTGTCCTCAGAAGGAATGATTCTCTTCCAGAACTGTGACAGCACTGAGATGTGGGCCCTGGAAGTCCTCTTGCCTGTCTATGCTAGAATCTCGTCTGGCCTAACTTCATAACCACAGGTGTTGTGAGTCCGTGACTATGATTGTTATGTCATGTTCAGAGTGCAGAATTCCATACCCTCTCCCCATCGTCTGGGTTTTCTGTTCTTTCTGCCTTGTTCCTGGAGCTTTCAGTGTGGAGGGTGGTGATAGGGCTGAGCCCTGAGTCTTGTATTTTCAGCTCTGTGCCCAGTTCTGCTTCTCCGTATTGATCTACTTTGATCAAAGATGAGAGCACCCCAGGTTTATAGGTACAACCATAGGCACTTGGGCAGCATTTTGACAGCAGGATCATCTATCAAAATAGCAGTGGCAGCTTCTTCCCTAAGTGAGGCCTCTGAGCTCCTGAGTCATGAACTTTTGAAGTTCCCTCTTGTGGAACAGGCCTCAAATCCAACCAGAAAGCTGTTACCCAGGCCATGTTAGACCAGCAGGCAGGCGTTTCTTGCGTGGTAGGGTCAGTGCTGCAGCATGAAGGCCCAGCTGGTTAGGAGCACTGATTCCTTTCCCAGCAGCCTGCATAGCAGCACCTCCAGGCACTCTGAAAGCTAGCCAGCATTAGGAAGTTTGAGATTTATTTCTGCATGTCCTGTAGCCAAATTGTATGGTGTCTTCAGCAGCAGTGTCTTTAGAGTCTTGTAATAACATCTGGTGGGTAGCCAGGGGCAGTGAGAACAGCCTGGGTTGTTTTGGAGACCTCTGGGGCCTCCCTGACCATTGATTCCTAGCAAGTATGCATGTCTTATGCCCTTGTATTCTGGGAGTGGTGTTATCCACCCAAGCAGGTTAAAGCTGTGATTTCAAGCCAGCTACTTAGCGAGTGGACTTCCATAGGCTTTTTCCTATATCTTTAGTTTTGGTTAACTTGTTCTCTCTTTAACCCTCCAACCCCCATGCTCACTTAACCCTTCAACAACCAGTAATTCCCCTTTTCTTTTATTTCACGTATATTTTTCTGTCCCTCCAATTTTAAAAATTAGGTTGTAAGATACTAGACCTCCATATGGTTTTTCATGTACCCTGTCTTGGGTCAGCCTTCTTGTCTATCTCCTAAGTACCCTATACTGTGTGCCCCTTCCTGGTTAAGCCTGTATGCCCCACTGTCCCACTGGCATTTCACCTATGACCTACTATCCTCTGGATACTGTGTCCCCTTCAAAAACCCTTTGTAGCTTGCTGGCTTCCACTTAGTTTCCAAATTAAATACACAACATATTTGAAGTTAGGAACTGCATATGAGACAAAGTGTATAACATTTGATTTTCTGGGCCTGGACTTGGCCTTATTTCTACTTCAATTAATTAAAAAAAAAAGTATAGGAAGAAAAAAAAAGAAAAATGATTTTGATGAAAATTACTTAAGAAATAGAAAAATTGTAAGAGAAATAGAAATTATAGGTAACAGATCCTATGTTTTTATTGTAGCTAAGTTATAATCTGAAGTTTTATGTTAATTTTTGTGTTAGAGATTGAACCCAAAGTTTTAAGCATGGCATGGTAAATGTTTGCACTGAAGTGTCTCTCCAGCATGATCTAAAAAAAGTTTAGTAAGCTTTGTCACTTAAAAACTAAAAGTACTACTGGGCAGTGGTGGTGCACGCCTTTAATCCCAGCACTTCGGAGGCAGAGGCAGGCAGATTTCTGAGTTTGATGCCAGCCTACAGGTCTACAGGGTGAGTTCCAGGACAGCCAGGGCTACACAGAGAAACTCTGTCTCAAAACAACAAAAAACCAAAAATCCAAAACACAAAACAAAAACTAAAAGTACCAGAAAGCACATAGTGAACCCATCCTATCTCACCTTTACCTCCTCCTCCTGCTTTAAAAAGTAAGGTTTCAAGCATTTTAAAACAATGATCTTAAATAGTGATGGTACTTCCATAATATTATCTATTGATTCAAAAGACTAGAACTTGAGAAATTTGTGAAGCATTGTGGTAGATTATTTTGAAAATTCTTAGTATATGCATTAAGTAGATCAATTCATTTGTGTTGTTGGTATACATATTTCAGTTTTCAGTGATAGCTGCTCCTTCTCTCTGTGGAAACACTACTGAAAAGGCAAACAAAAACAAGGAGGGATTTATTGTCTATCTACTTAAGTTTGGGGAGAAAACTAAACAGAATTCTGGGGAAGGGTTTGGACAGGTTGCGTTTAGTCCGTGCATAGCCTTGCTGTTGCTGTGTTTTGCTTGCACAGTAGCACTTCCTAGCATCTATGTGGCGTTCTAAACACTGGGGTTGCAAAAGTGAAATCAGCATCATTGAGATGACATAAGGAAGAAGGATCATGAAGGAATAGAAAAGGCAATTTCGATTGAATATGATATTAATAGTGGTGCTCATAATGGCAAGCAGGATAGTGTGGTGGACAGAGGCATTCCAAATGTTACATGGTGTGTGGCTGTCGTTCTGTTTTCCACCAATTAAATAATTAAAAGACAGTAAAGGATCCAAAGTGTAGAACAGCTAATGTTTTAATCAAAGCAAAAATAGCAGGTAAGAACAGAGTCCTCTGAAAGGATAGGTTCTGGAGTTCGCACGTTATCGTTGGCAGAGTTTTTACATTGATGCCATCAGTACCTCCATTACTAGTTTAACTGGCAGTCTCTGACATGATGTTTTTTAGCTCAGGGCTTAGGTGGTGGGCTTCAAGACTCAGGTAGGGAAGTTATTTTGATTAGTTGAGGCTCTGGATTCATGAGGTATACAAGACATTGTCCACAAACCTTGCATTTTCTTCTTTTTTTTCTTTTTTTTTTTTTTTTTGGTTTTTCGAGACAGGGTTTCTCTCTGTAGCCCTGGCTGTACTCACTCTGTAGACCAGGCTGGCCTCAGACTCAGAAATCCTCCTGCCTCTGCCTTCCAAGTGCTGGGATTAAAGGCATGCACCACCACTGCCCAGCCTTTGCACTTTCTTCTACACATGTCTCTGTACAGGTACCCATTCTCTGATGTAGGCCATGCTGCAATAGAAGGTTAATTTTTGGCCCTGATCCCTCCTCTATAATATTCAACATTCATTTTAGCATATGTGGAGTTAACATTATCCTGGTCTCCTCTTCTTTCACTATCTACCTAACAAGGGAACTACCTAACTCCTACATTCCATCATCACCCCCTCTCAGGAGATAATGCTAACTGCTGTCAGGGGATTGGGTCAGTGATTGGTCAGCTGATGGAACAGCAGTCAGGGTCCCTCCAGAGGGTCCTGTTTAGGAGCCCATAGCAGAAAGGTCCATGTGGTGATGGGTTGGCTTATCATTTTAGTTCCACATGGTGATAGCTTTCTTTCGTTGTCCCATGTTCTTGGTATTTGTGGCACCATCTAAAACATACATTAAATAAGATTGAGAGCATTATCATGAAGGTGACTAGGAGTGTCTGCCGCATCTCAGGGAAGGTCATTGATGAGGGAACAGCCATGGTAGCCAGCCACAGAACCTTGGCATGGCTGGTCATAGGTGACAAGAAGCTCAAGGATGCCATTTCCTCCCATGTCCACTGTGTATCAGTGTATCTGTGGAGTGTCCTATTGGCTTTTCTGAGAAATTTGATTGCCTTATTATTTGCCAAATCTAATTGAGTCTTAGGGCATTCACGGTTTTAATGTCACAGGATGTATTTACATTTAGCTCTAGGGCTGATGTTTTTTTAACATCACGGTTATCATAGGTTGTATTAGTGGGCCATAAGTAGGTTGTATTAATGGACCATAATAAGTAGATTGTATTAGTGACCATAAGCAGGTTGTATTAGTGGACCATAATAAGTAGATTGTATTAGTGGACCATAATAAGTAGGTTGTATTATTGGATCATAAGTAGGTTGTATTAGTGACCATAAGTAGGTTGTATTATTGGATCATAAGCAGGTTGTATTAGTGGACCATAAGTAGACCTGTTTTATTTTTTTGGCACCGCACCAAACTCCAGTGTGAGGGAGTGTGTGCTTTGTTGTCTACAGGAGAAGTCTGATCATGTTACAGTTCCCTTACGTATACCCTCCCAGCAAACATTCCCCATGTGCCAAACATGATTCCTAGTCAGAACTGAGCCTAAGGGCCAGACATGTGAGCAATCAGAATTCCATGTCTTTTAGGGACATAGCCAGACACCACCTTTTTGTTCACAGTTAGAGATAAAGTCCCACTGAAGCTCATTTTGGAAGAGTGCCCATCTTTGTCCAGTGAGCATGATATAAATGTCCTCTTCAGTTTCCCATTAGTCCAGTTAGTTGTACAATAGGAGACTTTGCAGATTTATTTAATCTAGGAACAATGACTCATGTTGAATTTAGTAGTAATTATTTTCCAGAGCCTGGTTCCCCATGTTTTTTCTATAGGTTTTGGGCATGTGGCTCTAGTTAATAGTCTCTGTTGAGGACACAGGCCCTTCCCACTTTTGGGTTAGAAAGTAACCTTGTAAGGCCTGCCTAGTGTAAGTTAGACAATCTATTACGTTAGAATTTTCTTCTGGGAGTATCTCCCATACTCTACTTTCCTCCTGAGATAGTAACTCTATTCTGTGTCCTATTCTGGAAGAGTCTTTCTAGAGAATGTGTCCTCTCTGTTGTGGCTCATTCAGCTTGTCCCATGAATCTAGTGCCTAGTTTACCAAAAAAGATCTACTTTCTCTTGGATTGTCAGCCAGTTCTGAGAAATCTGCCCACATTATTGGCTCCATTGAAGTGTTCCAGTACAGTTAGGGTAATGAGTATGGACCTCAAATCTCAAAATGTCTCAGTGTAGATTAATCCAGTAAAAGTAACTCCCATGTAGGATTAAGTCTGTGCCATAGCAGTTCCCAGAGTTTTCCAGGCCTAAGGATGGTATTAGTACTCATTGGGATGTGGATCCACTGTATCAGTCCAATGAGTTGAGACTTTTTAGTTACTGAGGATTCAATAATCCATCAGCAGCAACCCAGTAGGGAATTTGGTGTGTGTCAGGGCAGGGGGTGTGGTGGGGGTGGTAGGGCAATGAGTGGTATAACAGTGGACCATGCATTCCTTTGCCCTATCTTTAGAAGCCTTTGGTGGAATGTTGTTAATGGCAATGCAGTAGTGAGACTGCTGTCTAATGAGTATTGTCTCTATGTTTCTCCCATAGCTGAAAAGACCAGATATTTTATTTTGGTTGTATTAAAGGGATTCCCAAAAGGTATGGCTTTATTAATTGAAGTTTCAGATATCCCTGAAAAATGGTCCCCTTTATAAAGATCTGGAGTAGTTCCCTTCCCCTCTAAAAATTACAGGCAGTCCTGTATTTGATTCAAATCTGATAATGAAGAAACTTCCATTTTTGAGCGAGCCCTATATTTTCCAGGGTTTGTGAACTTGGGTCAAAGAAATTAGGTTCCTGGGTTGGACATTGGAATATGGGGAGGGTGAGTATTGGGGGGGTCAAGAAGTCATCTGGAAGTAAAGCCCGGTGATTTAAGGAGTCATCCTGAATTATGGGAAAAGTCACACCACAAAGTAAGGTAGGCACAAGACAAGTGACATATAAACTAAAAGCTACAGCAACAGTGATACCTAAACACGCTGCTGCTCTGCACACTTACAAACTTATCTTTTATTGGAAGACAATTGTTTGACGAGCAGCTTAAGGTCCTTAGTGGCTCACGAGAGTAACTGGAGTGAGTTGGCCTTGGTCTCAGGACCCATTGTTAACTTAGGAGAATCAGGAAAAGTAGTTTAGGCTTGAGACTAGTGTGATGGATTCATGCATCCAGAATAATAGGATATGCACCCTCCCACAATGAGTGAGTGAGATATCCACTTTAATGAGGAGTTTTAACTAAGTCCCCAGAGTAGGAAAAGTAGAGTGTCTGCTGTTGTTCCTGAGAAAGTCCAACTTGAGGGTCTTGACAGTAATTGCTAGAATTTTGCTAATTGGAAAACATGGGAAATTACTTGGCCACTTCTGGGTCCAACACCATATCATCAGTAAGAAATGGCCTGCTGTGTAGTACCTCAAAGAGGATTAGGCCCTAATAGCGGTGTTTTTAAGCCTGATTAGAGGTGTAGGGGTAATTTAGTCTAAGGAGACCTGGTTTCCTGGATGAGCCTTTTAAAATGCCTCTTGAAAGCTTATTTCCCAGAGCCAGTTGTTCAGTTGGCATGAATACTGCAACTGAGGGAGTAAGAGTGGTTATACAAAAGTCAGAAAGAAGATGACAGAGACAGGTATGGAGGGCTGCAGGCTAATACCATGCCAGCAGTGAGTCTGTTTTTTCAGTGTCTTTTAAAGACAAGCAATAGAAAGCATGAGCAGTTCCAATTGGCCATGTATCTCTTTCAAAGAGTTTCAAGAAAACTCAAGCCTATGCGTAGACTGAATGGCTCTCTGAATCAAAGGCAAGTTTTCAAATAAAAAAGGCCTTAACTGCAGAGCATTAGCACTGGGGCTGCTCACCCTAGAGATAGATATTAGGATGGCTGCCAGAGTGATTGGTGAGACATGCTGATGCTGGAACAAAGAATGATGCTGACTGTGATCTGACTATGGCAACAGGGAAGCTGTATTAGACATGTGTTCCTGACTCATCTTTGCTACATCCAAAAGTACTTGTGACCTTCATTCTCTCCCCCTCTCTCTTTCCCCTCTCCTTCTCTCTCTCATTCCTTCTCTCTCTTCTCTCTCTCTCTCCTCCTCCCCCCTCTCTCTCTCATTACAAAGAGGTGAAAGTTGAGGTGGGTAGCCAATTCACCACCCCGTGATATCCAAATTATATAATATCCTCTGACTCCTAGGAAGGCCTTCAATTATTTTAGAGTCTTGGGAAATCGTAAGGACAGAATTGGTTAGATTTATTCTAGCCCCAGGACTTGGATTCGTCCTGTTAGACTGTGACCAGGATAAGCATCTCTGCTGGTTTACTTGTACCTTATCCTATGTCACCCTTTATCCCCTTTCGGCAAGAAGGTTGAGGAGAGGTTCTGTGGCCCAGTAGAAAATCTCCTGGGAGAAGCTGTGGAGAAGACTATCTGGTATTAGAATACAATGTATAGTCCAGGATGGGCCCATTCCATTAAGTGTTGGGAGGAGGGATGGCCCAAAACGAATGGACTGCCTTGAAACCTTTGCAGGAGCATAGTCCATGTGACCTGTCTAGTCCTCAAAGGCATAAGGAGGTTGGCCACTGGTGTGTATGGGAATGCAGAGTGAGGCAGCATTACTAACAGAGTTGTGAATGGTTCAGAGAGGAGTCTGAATCAGGAGAGGAGAGGGATTGGAATTACAGAGTAAAGAGGGACTGCTTCACTGATGAGTCTAAGATCTTGAACTAATTTCCACTTGTTGAATTCCCTTCCTTACTCTCAAGATAGGGTTATTTTATAGATTTGATCATTGAATTAATGATCCCTGTTTCCTTAGTGTTTTATTACGAAGTATAGGGGTCCATATTTTACATGATTGGGCCAATTCAGGTTGGTCTTTCAAGTAAAAGAACAATTGAATGTATGGTATCTTAGCCCATTTTCTGTCTTGAATGGGGTGATGGTATTGTAATTTAAACTGCTTCTGGAGGCCAGGATTCCCAGTCACTTAGTGAGTGTTCTGGCCAGGCCTGGTAGGGGGTGGGGTGGGGAATCTTCTCCTTAAGGCTCTGACAGTCAGTCTTACTGGAGGGGAGAATTTGATGTGATCTTGGATAGGGTCAAATCCATCTTAACCACAACAAATAGGAGCATTCCATGAAGAGGCACCTCTCCTCCTCCGCCCTGTGCCTGGAGGTGTGTCTCTGGTCTAGGAGATCGCTCATGTTTTTAGAGATTACTTCTAACTTGTGACCTATTGGGAGGAACTTTTCCAGTGATGGTATGGCTTATATTTTACATCCATGCATATTTAAAGTTTACACACATAAAAGTAAAAAGACATAACGTTTTGGGGAGGCCAGCTGGATCATTGGCGTAATCATTTTAGTCTACTAAAAGGCTAAGAAAGCATTTTTATTTCCTTCTTTAGATTACAAGATCTTATTGGTCAAAAAAAGTCTGATGACATGGAGAAAAAGGATGATCCCAGCAAAGACGGCCATCAGCAGGCTCTGATTGACCAGCGATACTTTCAGGTATTGACGGGCTGATGGAAGGCTGGTGTTTGTGGTGCGCCTTGGTTTTAATTGCAGTTTGATACATTATCCCTTTATAAGGAATGTTTGTCCAGACAACGCTTGTTATCTGTAAGTGACTGGTTCTGTGATACTTATCCATGCCCAAGTCTGCAAAGTCCCTCATATAATGGCACTGTGTTGTGACTTGAATGTGAAGTGCCTCCTATAGGTTCATGTGTTTAACCATTTGATTTACATCCATTTAGAAAGGTGGTAGAACCTTTAGGAGGTGGAGCCAAGCTGGAGGAAGTGAGTCACTGGGGTCAGGCCCTGTTGGATAGCTTGGCCCCATTTCTTGTTTACTCTTTACTTCTGAATGTGGATGCGGTGTCATCTGCTAGCCTTCAGCTCTTGCCACCATATGCCTTCCATGCCTGCTGCTATGTCTTTCCTGCTAGGAAGGAATATGTCTCTCTATAGCTCTGAGCCAAAAATAAACTTTCACCCTTAAGTTGCTTTTTTCAGGGTATTTCACCACAGCAACAGAAAACTAAGACACATAGTATTTTCTTGTAACCCACATACATCTTCTTTATAATAATGACTACAGTGTGAACACTGTATATATAACTCTGTCATTTAAGATTTTCATAGTTCTTTACTCTTCCCATTTACGCTATTTGCCCTTTTATTGTTCTGGTTGTTTGTACTGTTATTATTGTATAAGTAAATCTTCAGATCTTTAGCTTTGATTTAGTTCAAGATATGTGATGTGAAAATTAACCTTATCATTTATTGAATAGATGAATAATTAAATCTAGTAGTTTATTAAATGAAGTGGGTTTGTACTTAAACATTTTTTGTTCTCCATAGATTTTTGTCTCTCTTCTTTCCTTTTTCTTTTTCTTTCTCATGCCTTTTTTCATTCTTTCCTCCCTCTTCCACTCTTTCTCTTCCTTCCTTCTTTCCTTCCTTCCTTCATTCCTTCCTTCCTTCCTTCCTCCCTTCCTTCCACCAGGCTGGCCTCAAGCTCACAGAAATCTACCTGCCTCTGCCTCTTGAGTGCTGGAATTAAAGGCATGCCTCATCAACTAGCCATTTTGAATGAGTTAATTATGGACAGGTTGTATTTTTAAAGTCCTTTAATTCTTCATGTCAGTTATCAGAGGAGAATTCTGTTTCCCTGTGAGGCTGAGCATGTCCCCTTTGATAAGCTACGTTTCCCATCTGTCCTTGTCTCACTCTGTTATGCTTGGACTGCCTGCCCTCTGTGCACATTGGATTTTATAGTCTTATAATTGACCATTGTCCCCTAATTTACTGACAAGACACTTTGCCAGACATTATTTCTGTTTTTACGCACACATTTATTTCTAAATTCTGTAGTCTGTCCACTCTTACTGTTTCTACTGCTGTTCTGCAATAAGTACATTTTATACTATTGAAGTTTATTACATTTTTTTTGCATGGATATATTTGATCACATTTTCTATTCTGGATGAACACTCACTAAAGTAAAATCCCATTGGGATGAATTGAAATATTATTGATTTTATTAATTAATATCTAGAGAAATGATACTTTACAGTTTTAAAACATTCCCATCCAGAAACATATCTCTAACTATGGGGGATCTTTTATAGCCTTCCATAAAGTTTTGTACATTGTAAATTTAGCTCATGTGTATTTTTTGTCAGGTCTTATTTTCTAAGTCTTTAATGACTTTCATTTCTCTTACATCACAGGAATCTTATTCACAAGAGAAAAAAAATTCCAAAGTAGTTAGGAAATTCATTTAATTTTTCCTGTTCTCTGGTTACTTTTAAAATGCTTTTTTTTTTTTTTTTTTTTTGGTTTTTCGAGACAGAGTTTCTCTGTATAGCCCTGGCTGTCCTGGAACTCACTATGTAGACCAGGCTGGCCTCGAACTCAGAAATCCGCCTGCCTCTGCCTCCCAAGTGCTGGGATTAAAGGCGTGCGCCACCACCGCCCGGCTAAAATGCTTTTTAACAAACAACAACACAGGGTGTTTACTTGTATCCATGATCTCCCTGAATGACATAAAATTACTGTTTCTTTTTAAAAAATTCTTATCTTTACAGTAATTGCTTAAGTCATTTATGATTTCCCCACTCTTACTATATCTTTGGCTGCCAAACACCAGAAGGTAGTAGTTAATTCATTCACAATATGATTGCTACCAGTAAACATTCTGTACAAAGGAATTAATTCTCCTGTTAAAATCCTGGCTTTATATATAAGCAAAATGAAACATTGAAATGCATTCTTATGAACTAAAAGTCTTCCAAATAACTTCTGAAGTAATATTACCAGAAGATCCATTGGTGGAACATGAAGTATGAAATTCAAGATCAGAAATGCTGATCTCATCTCCATGCTCTGTGTGTGTGTGTGTGTGTGTGTGTGTAACAGAAGGGAGAGGGAGAGAGAAGAGGGAGGAAGGAAGGAGGATGTAGCCCGCGCAGTTATCTCGCCGGGAAGAAGACACGCGGACACTCTAGGTTCCTTCTGCAGCAACGACATTTACTGCCCTCTC
>NW_022196906.1:92853698-92861526 GCF_008632895.1 Mastomys coucha
CTCGACAGCGGAAGTAGGCGCCATCTTGCCATGGCAAATGCCTCTCAAGATTCACGGCTCCCCACAGGAGGAGAGGGAGAGAGCTGGAGTGCAAGCACATGCTTCGGTGCCAAGTGCACAGTGGAGCTTAGAAGACACCTTGTGGCCTTGTGGGTGGGCCGTATGGGTCGTGGCCTCGTGGGTGGGCCGTATGGGTCGTGGCCTCGTGGGTGGGCCGTATGGGTCGTGGCCTCGTGGCTGGGCCGTATGGGTCGTGGCCTCGTGGCTGGGCCGTATGGGTCGTGGCCTCGTGGCTGGGCCGTATGGGTCGTGGCCTCGTGGCTGGGCCGTATGGGTCGTGGCCTCGTGGCTGGGCCGTATGGGTCGTGACCTTGTGGCTGGGCCGTATGGGTCGTGGCCTTGTGGCTGGGCCGTATGGGTTGTGGCCATGGAGCTCAGCTTGGGGTAAGCAGGTCATCTCCTTACAAACGTCACCTTCCTACTAGTATGACAGTTTCTTAAATAGGCTATGATTAGTGTTGACAAATGGGAAGTGATTCTTATTGTGTATGTTTTGTTTTTTAAGCATCATACAGGGCACATTTTTGATTATGAAGTGATGAAGACAGGACAGGCAGGACCTAAACACAGGACATCTGGTGGAAGCCTCTTTAAAACACTTTCTGACTGGCTCTGGAGTCCCATGAAGAGCATCAGTTGGAGAGAAAGCAAACAAAGAATGATCTTTCTCACCTGTCTTGGGCGATGTATAACGTAGCACTGTGACTAGAGAGAGTTAAAGTCAAATTGTATACGTAATAAGATATTTAAAATTCAGTGCAGGTATCAGTTACAGGAGGGGGTTGTCAGTCTCCCTCAGTGTGATGCTGCTGTTAGATTTTGTAGAGTATACCAGCTTTTAAAGGATGCATGCTTAACTATTTGTGCGTAAAGATGGTGAGAGCTGCATTTCTTTCTATTGGCTTAGCTGAGCCTGTAGATGCAGAGTGAGCCAAGCTGGGAAAATGTTAACAGTTGCTGGATCTACGTAGTGATTCTGTGCATGCTTGTGGGGGTTGATTATACATGTCAGACTGATTGGACTGAATATTGCCCAGGTCATTGGTTAAACAGTGTGCCTGTGAGAGAGGTGATAAAGTAGATTGTCCTCCTCTGGTAGATGGATCTCATCTAATCACTTATAGAAGAAAAGGGCAGAGAGAATTTCTTTTTTTCCCCCCCCCATTGGCATCTGAAATTTATTTCAGTAAGTATTTTAGAGTTCAGGCTAAGAGGCAATGTTATGGGATGGAGTTTTAGGGGAACACAAAGATAAAGAGCAAGGATTGGAACCAGAAGAATGTGTGCAAGCATCAAGCTTTTTGTGCTTATTTATTAAGACAGTGTCTTATTATGTAGGCCTGCATGTTCTAAAATGCACCATGTAGATCAGGCTGGCTTTCAGCCCACACACATCTGTCTCTGCTCCATGTGCTGGTACAAAAGGTGTTTTATACTACAACTAGCCAACCTCTTTATTTTTAATTATTAAAAATATTTAACTGTTGCCGGGTGGTGGTGGCACACGCCTTTAATCCCAGCACTTGGGAGGCAAAGGCAGCCGGATTTCTGAATTCGAGTCCAGCCTGGTCTACAGAGTGAGTTCCAGGACAGCCAGGGCTATACAGAGAAACCCTGTCTCGAGAAAACCAAAAAACCAAAAAAACCAAAAAAAAAAAATATTTTAACTGTTCAAGTTTAACAGCAATGTTTTATGAGTTTTACAATATTTTGAGGAGAAAAATGTTTAAGTCAAAGATAAAATGATTTAACAGTCAAACAAAGGACAGAATGCTTATGAATGGTATAACTACATGACTATACTATAAACTTGAATATATGGATAACATCAGAAATATTCTAAGAATTTCTAAAGCCTGTTTTCTAATGTGCTTTGTTTGATTTTGGTTATTTCCCCTACCTTTAGGTTTGGACCATAATGTCAGACTTCTAGGACTTTGGGACTACCATTCTGAGCCTCAGCTCAAATTGCTAACTGATAACCATGGGATTCCATTGATTCATGAGCCAATTCCTTATATTAAATCTTTAAAAAAATTATGGTGCTCTTTCATGTACATGTTGTATTTGAGCCTTCAAGTGGCTATATGAGGCACACACACAAATATATATTCCAGTTGCTTTTGTTTCTCTGGAGAAGCCTAAAACCCTGTTTAACACATATCCTAAAGGTTTTGTTTAAGATTTGGGGTTTCGTTTGTTTAGGTTGTTTTGAGACAAGGTCTCACCGTGTAGCCCTGGCTGTTTTGGAACTTGATAGCTAAGCTAGCCTTGAACTCCCAAAGATCCTCTTGTCTGTGCCTCTGGAGTGCTATGAATAAAGACATATACCACCATGCCTGGCTTGTTTTAAATGAAAAGTTAGGTGATTAGAAAATAAACAAACATTCAGAGCATAGTCAAAAAGTATTGTAGCTCATCCCTGACATGGTCTGTGGGGTGGCCACGCAGTGCAGTCTGCTGGCTCTTTTTGTTGCATTGTTTCTTCTGGTCCCTGATAAGTTTGGCATTTCCAGAGGGGCAGCAAAGGGTCGATAGTGGAGGAGAAGGGAGGATGACAGTGGCTTCTCTCTTTCTGGTGCTGGGACATTTCAGCACTGGTGCTCATCCATGTGGGGCTGCCGTCCAAATACAGCTTTTCTGTCATGCAATGTGTATGTGTGCATGTGCATATTGAGTTTTCTACTCTGCTACCTAGGGACCTTTACAGTGTGTTTTACAGGGCAGTGCATTTTACAACTGATTTCTAATGAATGTCTGTTCTCCTGTCCTTAAGAGGATTGCTGAGGTCCTCCAGCCATAGACACTTATTTTTCTTGAAAGTAAAGCTTATCTCTTTCCCAACCTTTCTAGTTGGCCTGAGTATATTCTTATCCTACCACAAGATAAAGGAGCAGGTTTCTTTTCTTTTCTTTTCTTTCTTTTTTTTTTTTTTTTTTTTTTTTTTTTTTTTTTTTTTTTTTTTTTTTTTTCGAGACAGGGCTTCTCTGTGTATCCCTGGCTTTCCTGGAACTCACTTTGTAGACCAGGCTGGCCTCCAACTCAGAAATCCACCTGCCTCTGCCTCCCAAGTGCTTTGCTGTGTGACAGACAGTAAAAACCTTTAACAGTGTCATGTGTGCACAGTAGATAGTTCTGCCAATGTTGGCCATAAGTTAATGGGGAGTCCTTAGAGCTGCTCTTCCTGTGGCAGTTGAGTGAATTTGTGTCTCGGTGATGGGAATGGATGGGCCTGTATAGTTCTGCCTGGACATGGCCGTAGGCTGGCAGCAGAGTGCAAAGAGAAAACCAAACCAAACCAAACCAAACCAAACCAAAGCAGTGGTCTAAACCTCTTAAGAACTGGGGTATTTTTAAGTAAATTCTGTGGATCAAAGCAAGACAAGCCCGATATTCAGAGGGTAAAAAAAAAAAAATCTATATTTTGATTGAAGAATCTGCAAATCATGTTAGAAATACAAAGCAAGGACAAGAAATAGCTGCAGTCATTTTTGTAAATAACCGCAAAGTGTGCATACATATCTAAACATGGCGTGCCGTGTCCGAAGGCTGCTCTGGGTCTTCTGAAGCTCAGGAAGCAGCGACTCCTGAGCCTCTCAGTCAGTTCACCCACCACCGACTCCTGAGCCTCTCAGTCAGTTCACCCACCACCGACTCCTGAGCCTCTCACTCCTGAGCCTCTCAGTCAGTTCACCCACCACTGACTCCTGAGCCTCTCAGTTAGTTCACCCACCACCTTCCTCATGGTTGGTGTCAGGGAAAAGAGGATTGTGTTCCCGATTTGGTTCATAACTCGGAGAAGAATATTTTTTAATTAATTACTTATAGATGACTTTATAATAGAATTGGGATGTTGAAATACTTATCAGTGAACACAAAACAAAAACTTATGAACAAGCCTGAAAAGTCAGGTTCTCAGAGCACCTGTTTGCTGTAGCTTTTCCTGGACAGACAACCACCAGTATTTCCTGCTAGCTCTAGAAACCCTGTACAGACATTCTTGGAGAATCCTGTCTTGGGGAGGACTTACAACATGTCTTAAGAATTATAGGGCTGGCTGGCCAGGACTTCTCTCTAGAGCGAGTGTGGGGAGCTTTGTTAGTACTATCTTTACCTGAAATTTCAACTGAAATTGTGAAACAAATAAAAAAGGGCCCTTTAATATCATAGCTTAAACATGAGGAGACAGGAACAGAAATATGGAGACTCAGGTAAGGATGCCTAAATGGTTATTATTCTGTGTGCATTATAATAGTCAATGACAGCTTTCAAACCCAATAATAATTAATTAATTAAAAATTATTTAGTTTTCTTAGAATTTATGTATTCACGTGGAGACTGCATTGCCACAGTATTTACAGATGTCTGGAAATGATTTTGTGGGCACCTGATGCATACCTTTCTCATACCTCACTTTGTCAGCTGCAGACAACTATCTTAGCTACAAATACTGCCCATGCTTACAGGTGCTGTGCAGCATCAATTCAATTGTTCACAATCCACGAGCTCCAGGAATTATTTATAAACAGAGCAAAGGAGGAGCCCAAAACAGCAATAAAGCTATTGTTGAAGATTGTGGATTTGAGCATCTTGTTCCTGTAGTAGAGATGTGGGCAGATGAACTGGCATCCTTAAAGGTGAGTAGTTGAGTATTCTTTACATGTTTGCAAAATCTGTTGGGCTTGGCTTTTGTTGTTCTTTATAAAGCTAAAAAACCCCACTTTTCTAAAATTGAAATACCTTTGCTTTCATATTTTGTTCTGTTTTGTTTTTGAGACAGAGTGTAACTATATAGTCCTGGCTGGCTTTGAGCTCACAGATAACCACCTGCTTCTGACACCTGAGTGCTCTAATTGAGGGCGTGATCCACCACGCTTGACCTTCCATCTTTCCAATCCTATAAATTTGGTGTTTTGATAAGCTTGCCTCCTCAAATTCTACCACAGAAAATAGAGTTTCTCTCATTGAGAATCTGTAGTGGATTCATCTTTGTACTTCTGAGTCCTTCCATATCCTGCATCTTCCTCCTGCTGAGATCTGAGCTGCATATTTCCTGGCCTTTGCACATGGTCAGATTGGTGTCTCATCCTCACTTTCATCTTATCAGGGAATATTTTTACAATCTTCACATTTTCTTTTTCTTTCTCAGAACTGAGTTTATTTCTGTTTGTTTAATCTCTAGAGAAGTTGATTGTTAACAAGCAACTAGGAATTAGATATAGTCACATTTTATTTATAGATCATTGTATATTTTATAACTTGAGTTTATTATGTTTTTTATTAGTTTATTGAGAAGTTATTTGCTATAAAGTTAATAGTATTGCATTTATGCCTTTTAAACATTGGATTTTTTCAGTAACCTATACTATACAAAATTCTGCTATGGTTAATTGTAATCCTAATATGATTCAGTGACAACGTTTGTCAGCATTTTGTCTTATTACCCAAAGACACTTGCTAAGAGTATGTGACCTCTTTAAGAACAAAATGTTGTATTTGTTCTTATATGCCTCAGAACTCTTCATGATACAAATCAATCCATATTTTCCAGAATAATTATAGTCCCAGACCACTAAAGGGATTTTTTGTTTGTTTGCGTGCTTGCTTTTTGTCTTTGTTTTTGTGTTTGTTTTTTAAAGATTTATTTATTTCATATATGTGGGTGCATTGTCTCTGTCTTCAGACACATCAGAAGAGGGCATCAGATCCCATTACAGATGGTTGTGAGCCACCATGTGATTGCTGGGAACTGAACTCAGGACTCTGAAAGAGCAGTCAGTGAGCCATCTCTCCAGCTCTTGTTTTTTTGTTTTGTTTTGTTTTGTTTTGTTTGTTTTTTTGAGACTGGGTTTCTCTGTATAGCCCTGGCTGTCCTGGAACTTGCTTTGTAGACCAGGCTGGCTTCATTCACAAAGATCCACCTGCCTAATGTTGGAATTAAAGGCGTGCACCACCACACCTGGCTTGAGTTTTTCACTTATAAAATTATATCTGTATACAACCTATGAAAGTATTGTGGCCCTCAGCCTGACTTTTATTCCTTTTTCTCTTAGGGTTTAGGCAGAGCCTTACAGTATCTAAGCATTTGGTCAAATGGCAGTGCTGGATTAATACACTATTTTATGTGCTGAGTTTCCCACTCAGTGCTTGGCCAAGAGCTCGCTGTAGGGGGATAACAGTGCTGACTCTGCTCTGCCTTCCTCCTTCTCAGAAGAGTTAGAATAGAAACAGCCCTTCCTTTCCAACAGAGGAGAAAAACTAGAGAAAGGAGACAAAGGGAGGAACCAAATTTAAAGATACCCTTAGTTTTCTATGTGTGAGATGGGAAAGTATTACAAAACTATGAATATAAAACTCAGGCTAATTGGACAGAGAAAACATGCTAAAACATGGAACTTTTAAATAACTACGCAGTATATTATTAGACAAAATGAATGCAATAAAGATGGACACCCTGGTGCAGTACAGGTGAATGATGGAGTACAGGCAACTTGCACTCCAGAGTCTGGTAGAGGGGGCATCACTCTGATCATAGCCTCAAGCAAGACGTGGCCAGAATGTCGCCTTCTGGCTCCTGTGTAGTTTTCTGAATAGGAGGCAGGAAATTAGTTTCACAGTATTGTAAGGATACTTGAGGCAATTGGCTAGAATTAGTTACTTCTGCCACTGAAGTAGCTCATGACCTTTAGTAGTGCTTCTAACATTTGCAGTACAGATCCGGATCCAACTTAGTCCATGAAGTTAGATGAGGCCTCATGTGGAGAGTTCAGCATTATGTCCTATTACCCAAAGACACTTGTTAAGACTATGTGACATCCTTGGGAAACAAAAAAAGCTATATTTGTTCTTATATGCCTCAAAGCTCTTCATGATACATGAGTGCTCAATTAATATTATTAATTAATATCCAGAATAACTATAGTCCTAGACTACTAGAAGGCCTTTGAGACCTTATATGAAGAGTTCATATGTAGCAACTTCCCAGTTTGGGACAGACATCTCCCAAGATGTCTGTTTTTCCTTAGGGTCTGATGTGACCTAAAAGAGAAAGATGAGTTTGAGAGATGAGTAGAAAAGAAAAATGTAGCAGAGCATGTTATAGAATCCTCTATATTTGCATATTTATTTTTTTGAGACAGGCCTCATTATGCAAGCCTGGCCAGCCTGGAACTCAGATGAAGCTGACCTTGAATTCTCAGTGGTCCACCTGCTTCTGCCTCCTAATGCTGGGATTAAAGGCATATGTCACTAAGCCTGGCCTTATTTGTTTTATTCTAATTAACATATAACCATACATATGCGTAAGGGACAGGTTGACATTTTAATACAGTGAATAGTGATCAGTGTTGAGAACATCAGAATTCTCAGCCATTTTAACATAGTTAATTTTTGTGAGCCTTAGGTAGCCTAGTGTGGTATAGAACATGGCAAATGGTTTCTCTTATCCAGCTGCGCCTCCTGTCTCCATTGCTTCTGACTCAGACGCTACTTAGGCTCTGGTAACTACTATAAGACTAACGTTTAGAATGTTTACCTATGAGTAAGGACATTTGCTATTTGTGTGCTTTATTTCACTTATATAATATCTTCTACTTCTCTCCATGTTGTAGTAAATGACAAATGCCATTATGTTTGTGGCTGCATTCCATTGTGTATGAATATGTATGTATTTATGCACACACACATATTTTTTTAGCCATAGCCATTCATCTATCACTGGACACCTACACTGAGACCATATCTTGGCAATTCTTTTTTTTTTTTTTTT
>NW_022196906.1:92862219-92870256 GCF_008632895.1 Mastomys coucha
CAGCTCCAGTGGATGCAGGGATGATGTTCTGGGCAGCCCCACAGCCATCACGCCACAGCTTTCCAGAGAGGCCATCCACAGTCTTCTGGGTGGCTGTGATGGCATGGACCATGGTCATGAGCCCTTCCACGATGCCAAAGTTGTCATGGATGACTTTGGCCAGGGGCACTAAGCAGTTGGTGGTGCAGGATGCATTGCTGACAATATTGAGCGAGTTGTCATATTTCTCGTGGTTCACACCCATCACAAACATGGGGGCATCGGCAGAAGGGGCGGAGATGATGACCCTTTTGGCCCTACCCTTCAAGTGGGCCCCGGCCTTCTCCATGGTGGTGAAGACACCAGTAGACTCCACAACATACTCAGCACCAGCATCACCCCATTTGATGTTAGCGGGATCTCGCTCCTGGAAGATGGTGATGGGTTTCCCATTGATGACAAGCTTCCCATTCTCAGCCTTGACTGTGCCGTTGAATTTGCCATGGGTGGAGTCATACTGGAACATGTAGACCATGTAGTTGAGGTCAATGAAGGGGTCGTTGATGGCGACAATCTCCACCTTGCCAGAGCCAGAGGAGAAGGCAGCCCTGGTAACCAGGCGCCCAATACGGCCAAATCCGTTCACACCGACCTTCACCATTTTGTCTACAGGACGAAGCTGGCACTGCACAAAAAGATGCGGCTGTCTCTGGAACAGGGAGGAGCAGAGAGCCTTGGCAATTCTTAATAGTGCTTCAGTAAACATGTCCGAGCTAGCATCTCTTTGATCTAGTTTCATCTTATTTGGATATGTATACATGGATGTGGGATTGTTAGGCTCTGTGGCAGCTTTATTTTTAGTTTTTGGAGGAAACTCTTTATATTGCTTTATATGATGCTTGTACTAATTTAAATTGCCATCAATAAAAAATGCAGAGAATTCTCAAAAGAAGTCAGTCATACACGGACACTTATGTTACTTCATTTACATAAAATGCCAGAAATGGGCAAATTCATAGCATCAGGAAGAGGATTAGTAGTTATAGAGGCTGGAGGAGAATAGAAAGGACTGAGAGAGTGTGGGATTTCTTTTTTAATTTTTATTCGTTAAATTTTTTACATTTATGAACATTTTGCCTCTGTGTATATATGTTCATGCACCGTATGATAGCCTGGTTCTTGTGAAGGTCAGAAGAGGGCAGTAAACCCTCTGGAACTAGAGTTATGAATGGTTTTGTATCATCATGCGTGTCGGGAACTGAACCTGCTCTTCTTATAAGACAAGTGCTCTTACTGCTAAGGATTTCTCCAGCTCTGGGTGTGGGAGTTCTTAGAAGAGGGATGAATTCTGAGCTTACACAGAGGTGGGTTTGTACCACCGTGAAAAGATAAAAACCATCAAATAGTATACTTTGTAAAGGTGAATATTTTAGTATGTAAATCTCATTCAAAATTGCTACAAAAATATTTAAAACGTAGGCTAGAAATATGGCACGGTGGTAAAATATTTGCTTTGTATACATAAGGGAGGGTCTGGGCTATCCCCAGCACTGATACAATAATTTTAAAAAACAATATGGCTACTTAAAGAACATTATTACTTAAAACATCCAGACTTGTTTTATTTGTTTGGTTTTTTTTTCGAGACAGGGTTTCTCTGTGTAGCCCTGGCTGTCCTGGAACTCACTCTGTAGACCAGGCTGGCCTCGAACTCAGAAATCCACCTGCCTCTGCCTCCCAAGTGCTGGGATTAAAGGCGTGTGCCACCACAGCTCAGCCAGGCTTGTTTTAAATTGACAATAGTATTAAAAAAATACTGATGATGGCTATATAGCTATGTATTTTTAGGCCCCCATGATTACTATGTTATTAGTGTTACTATATAAACTATTGTATAACCAGTAATGCCATGTAGTTTCTTTTGTTGTAAAGGATTTGTGTAAGTCCATGAAAATACTGTCTGCAGAACTGGTGCCTTGGCACAGTTTAAAGAAACAGGATGAAAATGAAGGTATCAGAGTGGAAGATTTGTTGTTTATGGTAGATACCATGCTGGAAGAAGTTAAAAACCAGAAAGAGGTAACATTTAATATTTGTATAATTGTTCTCATTTTAAAGGGTTATATTAACTATTTAATATTATTTCAAATTGTAAACTACCTTTCATGTTCTTTATATAGACCAGCAGCCTGCCAAACTCTCAGGCTTTGCAAGCTATTGTTTCTCACTTCCAAAAGCTATTTGATGTGCAGTCTTTAAATGGAGTCTATCCGCGAATGAATGAAGTGTATACCAGGCTTGGGGAAATGAACAACGCTGTAAGAAACCTTCAGGAGCTCTTAGAATTAGGTGATGACCCTTTGTCATTTGGGGCATTCATTTAAGAATTATTCCTAATAAATTAACAAAAAATAGGTTTGGGGTTTGGTTTGGGTTTGGGGTTGTTTTGGGTTTAGGGGTTATTCTGGGTTTTGGTTGTTTTGGTTTGTTTGGGAAGATTTGCGTTTGGAGGGTTGGGGTTGGAGTTGGGATTGGGGTTGGGTTGGGTTTGGTTTGGTGACAATGTTGCCTTGCTCTCACTGTAGCCAAAGCTGACTTTCATCTTCTAAGTGCTTAGATTACTTGTGGATACCACCAGACCCCACAGAACTCCTATTAATTGACACACACACACACATACACGCGCACACACACACACACACACATATAAAAAAACAAAACCAGGAGAAGGATATAGCTTAGTTGGTAGATGCTTGCCTAGCATGCATGGACTCTGGGTTTGATTCTCAATACTGAATAAGCAGGGTATATGATGGTACACTTATAGAATCCAAGGTGGTGAACATCCTCAGGAGATGGAGGCAGGAGGATTAGAAGTTCAAGGTCACAGGCTGTAGAGTTGCCTCTCGCTATGAGCCCTTGCTGTGAACTTGTAAGGACTGGAGTTCGTGTCCCCAGCACCTGTGTAACAATGCAGACATGCCCCAAATCTCTGTAAGTCCAGCTCCAAGGACTCCAACACTCTTTTCTGGTTTCCATGTGTGCAAATACACCTGTGCACACATATATATATGTGCACACTCATATACACTTGCAAATAAATTCTTTTTTTAAAGTCCAGTTCAAGATCATTTTTTGATACATAACAACTTCTAGGCTAGGGTAGGAATCCTGAGACACTGCTTAAAACAACCACTCCCAGGGCTGGGAAATGGCTCAGTGGATAAGAACACATTCTCTGTGGTCATGAATACCAGAGTTATCATCCCAAGCTGGATAGCTCACAAGTATCTGTCACCCAGCTCTGAGGAGAGTGGAGACAGAGTTGTTGAGCCTAGTCAAGAAAATGTAAACTCCAGGCTCAAGGAGATAGTGTGCCTTAAAGAAATGGCAAAGGGTGGTAGAGGGTAAACTAATAAAAAGAAATCTTAATCCCTTCTGCTTCAAAAACAAAATGAGTATAACTGAAGCAGGGGATGTTAGGTGAGTGTAATGATTTTGGAAATTCTTTAAAAATATATCTTATGCTTTCATTCCTCTTTTGCAGACAGTTCATCGTCATTGTGTGTGGTGGTCAGCACAGTTGGGAAACTGTGTAAGATAGTTAACGAGGATGTGAATGAGCAGGTTAAACAAGTGTTGGGATCTGAGGACCTACAAAGGTATTTGTTAGAAATGTATGTAGAATGCATGAAATAGTGAAAAGCAAAGGCCCCAAAGCTTTCCGAGTTCCTTACCATCCATGTGTGCAGGGAAAGGGCGCAGGGTCCTGGAACTCTGTGTAGACCAGGGTGGCCTGCCTCTGCGTCCAGAGTGCTGCCAGCAAAGGCATGTCATGTGTACTCAAGGTAAACACTGTTGGGAAGGCTAGCAGAACTCACCCTCCAGGCAAGTTATATATGGAGAAATTAAAATCTTTATCACCAACTCTTGAGTTGGATTATAACCTATAATTTATTTCTAGGACACTACCAAAACTATTTAATAATTATTAGTCATATATTTTTTTGTTTAGAAGAGAAATATTAGGGATTTTTAAAAGACTGGGTACCACCAATATAAAAACCTGATATTTAAAAAAAATAGATTATGGGAATATGTTTGTGTTTTTTATATATATATAAATATATAAGACATATATGTATATATAAGCACACATACATGCATCATCTATATATTCTGCATATTTTCCAGTAAGAACCCTTATATAGTCTGGCAGTTGAGTTTTTTTCATATCTGATGTTTCTCAGTCTTGGCCTCTCCCCTCCTTCCATTGTTTTACTGACCACTGGAACTTAAGGTTTAATTGCACACTGGGTAGAGAAGCCTATTTTTAGCAAATGTTCTAAAGATGGTGCTTTTTGTAAACTGTGTATGTTTTAAACAGCATTATCAACAAATTGGAAGAGCATGAGGAATTTTTTCCAGCGTTTCAAGCTTTTGCTAATGATCTTCTTGAAATCTTAGGTGAGATGTCTGTTGATGGTGGCTGACTCTTTCTTGGAAGTGTTGGTGGATTTAGAGAAGGGTGTTCCTTAGACCCTGGGTTCATGTCTTACTTAAGGCCTTTGGAAAGTGCTAACTGCTTTGCAGGGAGACTTTATTAGGATTCATTCACAGAGCAGGAAAACAGCCGATAAGGAGATAAAAGCTATCTTTTTCTTTTCTTTTTAACTATCTTTATATGTGTATGGGTATTTGCCTGCATGTATGTGTGGGCACAGTGCAGGCAGGTGCCTGTGGAGGCCAGAAGAGGTGGTTTGATACCCTAGATGTAGAGTTATATCAGTTAGCTACTGTTGGTGCTGGGAACTGATCCCAGGTCCTCTTATAAGAGCAGCAGGTACTTTTAACTGCTGAATCATCTCTTGAGCCCTCTGGGACCATCTGCTTTTTGAAACTTCTTGTGAGAAATGGCATTATTCTGTGAGACTCTGGGTTCTATCATTGTTTATTAAAACATGACCAAGCAAAATAAGCTAGGAAAATGTAGATCCCACTGCTTGGAGCCTTCCAATAGGGATGGTCTCTGGCTAAGGGAAAGGACTTGCTTCCTCAGAGAACAAGAGCTTTAGAAAGTGACTTCTGGCTTAGGGTCTCAGAAAGAGCCTGCTGAAGAACCTGAACTGCTTTGTCCACACATCCAAACCAGGAGAAGCGGTGTCCCTGAGGCATGCTCTAAGGTGTCACACTCCTCTTACTAGACAGATCTCCCAAAAGAAGGGTTGAGAACACTCCACTGTGAGACTAAAGCAATCAAAAAGGAGCACTGTGTTCGTTAAGGAGAAATCAATTCCTAAATCTTCAGGTGGAGACCCAGAAAAGAGATGTATGTCTTCTATGCATGATCCATGTTGGCTTACTGGTGTAGCTGTAGAGAGATTTAAAGAGACACCAAGGTATCATAAACACAGCCAACTGGATGTGTTAATAAGTCTGTGTCTGATAAGATTAATGCCAGTCAAAGGGCCCGCTGCAGATTCCCTCTGAAGCACCCGTGGGAGGCAGTGCTCCTCTGCAGCCAGTCTGGGAGAGAACCCTGTGCACACGAGCACTTGCAGCTGTTGTGCCCTAGTGAACCCTGTGCACACGAGCACTTGCAGCTGTTGTGCCCTAGTGAACCCTGTGCACACGAGCACTTGCAGCTGTTGTGCCCTAGTGAACCCTGTGCACACGAGCACTTGCAGCTGTTGTGCCCTAGTGAACCCTGTGCACATGAGCACTTGCAGCTGTTGTGCCCTAGTGAACCCTGTGCACACGAGCACTTGCAGCTGTTGTGCCCTAGTGAACCCTGTGCACATGAGCACTTGCAGCTGTGGTGCCCTAGTGAACCCTGTGCACACGAGCACTTGCAGCTGTTGCTGCCCTTGTGTTTGAAGCTTGCTTCTGTGTAGAGCTTCTCATTTCTATGAGCTTTTCACTAGAAACATTACTGTCTTTATAATTCTTATTTTTTTCTATTACAGAAATTGACAACTTGGATGCCATTGTACCTGCAGTAAAGAAATTAAAAATACTTTCATACTGAGAACAAATCACATCAGTTTTACTGCATAAATTGCATTCTTAACATTTTAAGTATTTTTAAAGGTCTGATCCCGAGACAAGGTTACAAAATGTATCAGAATTCATCCTCTCACCATTGGGTCATTCTAAACCCATTTCATTTTTATTTTTGATTATTTAATAAAATTTAGCTGCTCAGTTATTAAAATAGTAAATTAACTTTAGATTCCTTAATCATTTCCTTAAGCAATGTTTGAGTACTCTAAACTGGAAGGAAGGGATTGTGTGTAACAAAAGAGACTTGTGAAGACATTGCAGATTATACAAAGACGCATTTAACTTCAAGGTTTAGACCCTTTGGTCAGAGAAAAAAGAATGCCAGTTGCTTTCTAAGCCCAACCAATCGGAAGCCTCTGTTCTCCAGGCAAGAACTACTGGGCATATTCTATTAAGATAAACTGATGGCTGCTGCGCTGGCAAGGCAAGAGGAAGAGAAAAGGTTTTGTCTGTGTTTTAAGATAGGAAGTTAGTCATGGAGTGAAATAGGTGATTAGATAGAAGTCTTTCTGCGTCTTTATTTGCAATATTATGTAATATACTTTTATAAAGAAGTAAGATCACAAATAAAGTTTTTGTAAAGAATTTCTAAACGTAAGTGTCCTTAGTGACTCATTGTATCGCTAACAATAAAGAGTCATGTTACCTCCCTAGGCCGAGGCTCCCCTGGGCATCATCTTTACTGCGCTCCTGAAGAGTCCTGCTCTTACTGCTTTCCACTTGTTCTCTAGTCTCAATATTCCGTCCGATGGGGGCTGGGGTGGGCAGTGTTCTACATTACACCCAGGACTCTAAGCTATGTTAGGCTATTCCATAGTCTTCTCTTTAAAATGCCACTCTTACTGGTTGATATTTAAATTATTTTAACCATTTCCAGGAAGCAGCATAGTGGTATGGAAAGTGCCAATAAATAGGGATTCACTCCTAGGAGTTGTGACTTGGACAACATAAAATAATATCTTAGGTTCCTTCTTTAGAGCCCTTTGCTTTGTCACCCTGTAGTTAAATTTCTAAATAGTAAAACAGTGGTTTTCAACCTTCCTAATGCTGTGACCCTTTAGTTCAGTTCCTCATGTTGTGACTCCAGCCATAAAATTATTCTCATTGCTATTTCACAACTGTAGTTTTGCTGTTATGAATTATAATGTAAATATCTGTGTTTTCTAATGGTCTTAGGTGATCCCTGTGAAAGGGTCATTCAAGCTTCCAAAGGGGTTGTGATCCATAGGTTGAGAGACTCCTATAACTAACCCATGATCTGTACAATGTGTTGGTGGAGTTGTTTTAAAAGACATTTGATTATTTATTCTGAATTGATTAAATTACTCTCAAGAAATTTCTGTGAGAATTGGAAGTCTTTCTAAAACTTTTTATATGATTTAATTTTGTTATTTTTAAAGTATTTGTATGTGTATTTGTGTATATATATCATGTGTGATTGCAGGTACCCATGGAGTCCAGAAAAGGGTGCTGGATACCCTGGAGCTGGAGTTACCTGCAGTTGTAAGCAACCCAATGTGGGTACTAGGAACTGAGCTCTGGTGCTCTGCGAGAGCACTAGGCACTCATAACCACTGAGCATCTCACTGGCCCCAAGTTGGAAATCTTAACAATCTCCAGTGTGTGTGCGTGTGTGTGTGTGTGTGTGTGCGCGCGCGCACGTGCAAGGTTTGAGATGGGTTGTCCTGTATTCCAGGTTGGCTTTTGAACTCACTATTATCAAAGCTAACTTTGAGCTCCTGAACCTCTTTCCACCCCCCCAAATGATAATATTAGAAGCATGCGCCCCTCATGTGGCCTTAACAATATTTGAGATAAAAGAAGTGTTGGGAACCATGAGAGCCCTGAGGTAAACATCCTGCCCCAGCTAATTGAGAACCCTGAAATTAACATCCTGCCTGACAATCACAAGGATCCGGCTTGGCCTTGAGAAAAGAACATTCACGGAAATCCACCCCCTCCCCACCTGCTACCCCGGAGCTCAACCCCAGAAGA
>NW_022196906.1:92870951-92871596 GCF_008632895.1 Mastomys coucha
TCCTGTTGTTCCCCTCCACCCCCAAGGTTCTACGCCTAGTAAGACCCTTCCCTCCTTGTCTCTGCGGTCGCTACGTCCCCCTCTGGTGCCCTCATAACCGTCGGGCCCTCCTGCTGCCTTTCTTGTAGAACCTAGTGATGAACCCCTTGAGCCTGGCGATGTCAAGACGCCAGAGGAGGAGGCCACGCAATACCATTCTGAAGATTGGCCGCCCCTTCTCCAGACATCTCCGCCCTCACCCCTTGCACTCCCCCTATGCCTCCCCTCGAGTTGCCCTTCTTATGCTCCCTGTCAGTTCTCAGGCTATTTTTGTAGGACTAAGGCTCAGCTTCAACATCAAATTTCTGATGCCACGGAGATTGTCCACCTTCAGAAACAACTTTCACTTTTTACTATGCGCTTTTCTGCTCCAGTGACTTCCTCCCCTAACCCCGCCCTTACATTTCCCGTTCCCCGTTCCCAGACAGCGAGAGACCACCAGGCCCGACCCCTCTACAGCTGATGGAGGGCAGGCAGACCCTCCCCCTCCTGATAATCACCCATCTTCTTCCCGTGCTCCCTCTGTTAATTCTGATCTCTCCGATCAGGGAGATGGTGAGGGACTGTCTGGTGCCAGTAGTGACTCCAACGGAGGGGAGGAGGTGT
>NW_022196906.1:92877678-92910787 GCF_008632895.1 Mastomys coucha
GGCTCACCATCCTCCTTCCCAGCTTGCTGGGACCATTTGTGGGCCTCCTTCTTCTTCTCTCCTTTGGCGCTTGGGCCTTCAATCGTCTAACTACCTTTGTTAAGAATCAGGTTGACTCCGCTACCAAACCAGTACAGGTCCACTATCATCGCCTTGACACTGAAGAGCCGTCACAGGCTCCCATCTCTGTGGCCCCATGTGCCCCAGACTCCCCGCTCTTCGGCCAGCCTCTCAACTTTCGGGCCTTATAGGAGGGCCGCTGGAAAGACAGGTTTTGCCTTGGGTCTCACTAGTTAAGGTCCATCTCATCTCCCCCTCTATTCAAAAAAGCCTAAGGCCATCAGCCCTGACCCACCCTGGCTCTCTCCCCACGACAAGGGACCTGGTAAGTCAGAGATGGAGCTGGCATTAAGTCTTGACCGCCTAAGGCAGGGCAGCCCCGTGGGGGTGGGGGTTGACCCAGTGACGGGTACCTCTACCAGGCTCAGGCTCCCATCGTGAGACCTCAAAGATGAGGTTGAGAGGCCTCCTTCCAAGGCGCTTCACTGTGATGGTTCAATTGACCTTATTACATAGACAAGGGGGAAATGTTGGGAACCATGAGAGCCCTGAGATAAACATCCTGCCCCAGCTAATTGAGAACCCTGAGACTAACATCCTGCCTGACAATCACAAGGATCTGGCTTGGCCCTGAGAAAAGAACATTCACAGAAATCCACCCCCTCCCCACCTGCTACCCCGGAGCTCAACCCCAGAAGATTTTGTAACCTTCCATCTCCCTCCTTCCTCTTCCCCTCCCCTCCAAGATTTTTGCTTTAAATATGCTCTGCTCCACCAAGTAAATGGCTCTTGACAAGCAATGCTTCCTTGAGTCCTGTCGTCTCTCTCGCCCATTCTTTATTCACAGGTTGTGACCCTCCTCGTTCCCCCGAATAACTTGGCCTGCAGGTCAGGTCAAAGAAATGCAACTAAAAGATTATAATAGGGGTTCGAGAGAAGGCTCAGCAGTTAAGGCTTATTCGTGAAGAGGATCCTAGTGTGGTGCCCATGTGAGTGCCCTTGGTGGGTGGCTCACAACTTCCTGCACCTCTAGCTCTAAGGGGGCCCTGTCCCTCCTACCTCAGGCCTCTGTAGGCACCTGCACTCATATAATACAATCTTTTAAGACTGTATTAATCTAAATTTTAGCAGCTAGTTTTAATCTCATAGGTAACTTAGTTTAAAACAGTTTTCAAATCCTTTCCCAGAGGACAGGGGTGTCCTGGAGATGCCTCAAGGGCCATTAAGGACTGTCACAGTGGTAGAAATAGCTTTAGACTCTTGCTATCATGTCTACTGTTATCTCATTTTAGTTGTTTAAAATATAAAAGTACTGCAGTTGTTTCTGATTTATATATAGAACTATGTAAATATAAGCTTTGATAAACACCTTTGAAAACAATTTTGATGTATAATTAATATAAAAACTATACACTGTGTAAAAGTTATCAAGTTCTGGTGCATGTCTATGTTTGCAGTGCTGTGGTGTTAAATAGAGAACACCCACCATAGGTGCGGCTATTTGAACCCTTGACCCCACCCCCACCCCTGCTGATGTTCTTGGGGGTGGGGCTGTGGAACCTTTGGGAGGTGGCACCTCACTGCAGGAAGTACATCACTAGCATGCTCTGAGTATTTATAGTCATTCTCTCTGTTTGTGCTTGCATTTTATGACATGAGCTCACAGGGCCTGCTTCCTGCCACCATGACTGCTGCTTGCTGCTGCGCTTTCCACCATGAGGACTCTGCTGGAACTGCGAGCCCAGATAAACCACCTTCTGTAGGGTTGCCTTGGTTACGGGTTTTATCACAGCAGCAGAATATGCTATTTTGCTATGGAGACTTTAGAATATGTTCAGACTTTATGATTTTAGATGAATGTTAATATTTTTCATATATTATTTTAAAAATTGAATCTCTATTATTGGTACATTTTGCTACTGTGTTGTTGATACCTATATTCCTAACCACTTTTTTTTTTGTCTGCTTGATTTGCCAGTTTCCAGGAGATACTAAAATCTATATAAATTTGCCAAATTTTATTCTATTTGAGCCCATTTTCTAAGCACATATAAATCTAATTGATTTATTATTTCAATATCCCTCTTTATTGCTATTCATCTTCACTGCCTTGAATGTAGTTTTTTTATTATATTATTATTATTATTATTATTATTATTATTATTATTATTATTATTATTATTATTATTACAGCTTTGTTTGAGACAGGGCCTCTCTTGGTAGCCCTGACTGGTTTGTAACTCATAGAGATCCACCTGCAGCTGTCTTGAGTGCTGGGATTAAAGACATGCACTACCCTTCCTGGCTTTGTTCATTTTTAAATTACTTTCAAGTTTTTTGTGTGTGGGTGTGTGTGTTTGTGCACGTGCGTGCACGCGTGCACATGTCACAACATGCTTGTGGAGGTCAGAGGACAACTCACTATAGTCAGCTGTCTCCTCCTATGTGGGTTTTGGGGACCAAACTCGGCCTTTAACCAACTGAGCCATCTCGCTGCCTGATTTTATCTTAATGGCAACTATTTATTTTATTGTACTAACTTTTAAAATATGTGTAAATTATAAGTACCAAGTGTAATTAAATGATTATAAAGTGAACACCCATGTAACAACCAACAACAACCAAGCTTTAGCACACGCTTGGCTATCTCCCACTTCCTCAGCTCCTAGAGGTCACTGTCATCCTTTTATGTCAGTCACCTCCTCTGATTTCACAAGCATGCCTGAACCAATATATTTGCCCGTTTTATAAAAATGTAATGATAGTATCCATGATATGTTCATATTCCTTTTGTTCAGTGTTACAGTTGAGCTGTACATCCATGTGTGCTCAGTGGATTGCCAGTTGAGTGCTTTCCAGATCTTGGCTGTGGTGAACTGTGTTGCTGTCGGCATATATCCATGTGTGTGTGTGTGTGTGTGTGTGTGTGTGTGTGTGTGTGTGTGTGTGCAAGTCGTCTATCATATATATCTCAAACCGAAATTGCTAGACCTCAGAGGCAATTGCTTCTGTGTACATAGGAAACAAAGCAGTACCTGCTCTGAGCTCTGTACAGCTCCACAGTCAGGACTCCGTGCTTTCTCGTTCCATTTTCTTGTTCTTGTCAGTGTGAAGAGGGGGACTCCCTGACCTGGGTGAATCAATGAGATACATGCAGTTTAAAAGGAGTGGTATGTATGTCATTTGCTTTAAAAGCTAATAGTAAAACAAAGGCACACATACCCAGAAGTCCCTGGTGCCTTTGCTGTGAGGGAGATGGCTGTTGTTCTTAGGCCCAGGCCCTCTGCCATTTGGACTAACCAGCCTCCTCCTCTTTCACGTCCATCAGAAAACAAGATTGGGTTTCTGAGTGCTGAGAAGGAGCGAGTGGCTGGGGAGCTTCCTATGAGTGCTGAGTGAATGGTTTATGTTTTAAAATTCCCTTGAAAACTTAGTTGAGACAAACCAAGTACTGTTCTGTGTGGACCCAAGCCTGTTGACTCACCGCAACCGTCTTCTGAGGAAGAAAGAGCAGGGATGCCGGAAGTGGAGGAGAGCCTCCTCACTTTCTTCCACACTTAGGATCTGGCTTCTTTTGTGTACTGCGTTGGCCTTGGAGGCTGCAGTGACCCAAGGGCCAGGCTGAAGAACAGCACAGAAGTTCCTAGTGGACATCTGTCCAGGGGCTAATTGAAGAACAGGGCTCAAGAAACCCTGAAGATCAGCAGGAGAGACATCTGAGATGGCTCTCTCTGACCACTGGTCCCCAGTAACCCAGCTCCAAATGTGTAGTATGGAGCTCTGGGTATCCTGGGAGATGCTCATGATGCTCTCTGTCCCACTCTGGTGTCATAGACCTTTCCATCCATCAGTACACACACAGTAGGTGATCTTGAGGCCCAACATGGTTTACTACCCCAAAGTCTCCTGTCTTATCAGGGTGCAGTCTATTAGACTTGGCACAGTATCCAGCACTCAAATGCCTGGTGCATTTCAAAGCTCCAAAGCTTTCCTTGACACCAGCTATGCATCACAGTAGTCACTGCCTTCTGGAGGTTCTCTGACACCTCTGTTCATTCACTGACCATTCCAGCACATTCTCTACCATTCATTTCATCTCATCGGCTTTCTGCTTTTTAGGTACTGGCAGTGTCCCTAAACTGCCCACAGAATCGTGACAAGCTCTATAGTCCAGGATGATTTTTACCAGGATGAGCCATCACTGCCAGCTGCCCATAGCCTTCTGTACTGGCTGGTTTTGTGTGTCAACTTGACACAGGCTGGAGTTATCACAGAGAAGGGAGCTTCAGTTGGGGAAGTGCCTTCATGAGACCCGGCTGTGGGGCATTTTCTCAATTAGTGATCAAGGGGGTAGGGCCCCTTGTGGGTGGTGCCATCCCTGGGCTGGAAGTCTTGGGTTCTATAAGAGAGCAGGCTGAGCAAGCCAGGAAAAGCAAGCCAGTAGGAACATCTCTCCATGGCCTCTGCGTCAGCTCCTGCTTCCTGACCTGCCTGAGTTCCAGTCCTGACTTCCTCTGGTGATCAACAGCCATGTGGAAGTGTAAGCTCAATAAACCCTTTCCTCCCCAACTTGCTTCTTGGCCATGATGTTTGTGCAGGAATAGAAACTCTGACTAATACACCTTCTTTAGTTCGGTATTTGGTGCTACAACTTCAGTCTCCAGCAAAGGAGAACGTTCATCTTCAGGAACCCCAGCCATGATCAAGAATCAAACCATTTAGTCTTCTAGTGGGCTGGCAATAGCACCCACTAGCTTATATGTGCATTACTCTGCTGACCCAAAGCAACTTCAGTCAACTACACTGAACCTAATCTTACAGTTTGTTGTCTCTCAGCAGAGTTCAGCAATGTTGCAGGGCTGAATAATCCAGCCTAACTAGTTAATGCATCTCAGCAGAAACCACCAACTGAACTATAGACAAGCCCAAAAAGAGAATCAGAGGAAGGAGCAGAAAAGTACCCACTGCCTAAGAGAATTGGAGAGTAGCCTTGCCCCTTAGTAAAAGTTATTCTTCAGAAATTGGAATAGCATCCAGGTCCAGCTGCTCAGTTTCCATGCGCATGCCCCTTTCAGCTTCATGCATATATACAGACATAGTATGATCAGCAGACACCTCTCTGTCCATGCTGACACAGTTCCTCATCTTCCCCACAGCCCCGGGCCCCTGCACTTAGCTACCTGATTTGGTTTTCAGCCTAGCTGATGTCAAACAAGAACCTGAAATGTCTGTGTCTTTACTCCTATGTGTCCTTGGTTGGAGGGTGGTAACTGTGGTAGGAAGCAGTTTCTACTAGACATGTGAAAAATCATGGGAGTTTCCTCACCTTCTCGCAGACCTGAGCAGCGTGAGGGCAAACGTTGCTAGAAGAGCTTCTCAGGAGGAAGGTATTCAGGGCTCCGTGGCAGCTATAAGCAGATGGAGTGGAAAGAAAAAAAGTGTTCCCATCCTCCTGGTACTCAGAGCCATTCCCTTAAGAGTTCCCGGTCTACTCCTGACTCTTCTGCTGACACGCCTCTCTCTGATCAACATTCTCACCTCTGTGTGCTCTTGGACTGCTTGGAGGCCATGACTTGGTCCTGTGCCTTCTGCATGTACTTATGACCAGAGTGACATGTGAGGCAGCAAGTCCCATTAGAAGCTGTCCCTGCCGAGCCTGAGTCCTGAAATGGCTGCTGTACTGGGTGGTTCTGTGCCAGCTTGACACAAGCTAGAGTCATCAGAGAGGGAGGAGCCTCCGTTGAGGAAATGCCTCCATGTGATCCAGCTGTAAGGCATTTTCTCAATTAGTGATCAGTGCAGGAGGGCCCAGCTCAGTGTGGGTGGTGCCATCCATGGGCTGGTGGTCCTAGGGAGCAAGCCAGTAAGCAGCAGCCTCCATGGTCTTTGCATTGGCGCCTGCCTCCAGGTTCCTGTCCTGTGTGAGTTCCTGTCCTGACTTTCTTCCGTGATGACCAGCAATATGGAAGTGGAAGCTGAATAAACCCTTTCCCCCTCAGCTTGCTTTTTGGCCATGGTGTTTCGTCACAGCAGTAGGAACTCTTCTTGTAGATTTTATGTCACTGACATAAGTTTGGATGTTGAATAGCCGTCCGTGGTTAACCCCAGCCTGTCCTGCACTTGAGCCTGAGGCCAGTGGCCATGGAAGCAGCTCCCTTGGCTCTGCCTCCTCTCGCTTAGAAATTACCTTTGCAATTTTGATTTCATTTCCGAATTGCTCAGAGCTACAATTGATTTTGAAATCTATTTGTACTCAGCAATCTTGCTAGAAAGCATTCTGGTCAGTTCAAGCAGCTTTTAGGTTATTTTAGATTTTGCATGCATGATATCCTCTGCACTTGTGTACAAGTTTTCTAGACTATCTATATTCAAAACTAAAATGTGCAGTTTTAAGGGGAAGTGGGATACCACTTGACTACATACTGTGCAGCTTGAGGCAGTACGGTTTATTTGACTAGTGATGTGAGTGGAGAATTCTCCGTGATTTTTGAGGTAGCAACATTAACTGTAAAAGTGGTTGTTATTACACTCTTGTTTTTTTTTTTTTTTTTTTTTTTTTTTTTTTTTTGTTTTTTGAGACAGGGTTTCTCTGTGTAGCCCTGGCTGTCCTGGAACTCACTCTGTAGACCAGGCTGGCCTTGAACTCAGAAATCCACCTGCCTCTGCCTCCCAAGTGCTGGGATTAAAGGCGTACACCACCACTGCCTGGCTTGGTTGTATTGTCTTTTAAGTGGTTCTCTTTGAAGCAATACACATTGCTGTGTTTTATTTCAAACTATTAGTTACTATTCTAGATTTTTCAATATGCCTTATTGTGTTATGAACGAGGTCTTTTGACCATCCTCTTTGTATTTTGTATTGTTTTTCTCTATACCCCTATCTCCTCATTTTTCTGTATAATGTCTTCCCCACTACTGATTTGATAGTTTCATACTTCAGTTGTCTTTTTTGTTGCTTTATTTTGCTGATCTTCATAAAATTTTGAATAAATACTTTGTCATCCAGTGAGCAGACATCACACTGTTTGTTGTAAGTAAACAGGAAAGACGAATATAAGAATTTCTAACTAAGAGAAGGTGGTGAAGAAGACTCTTACAGGTCCTGAGCAGCAACTTGAGAGAGTGTATATACTACCTCCCAGAGCTAAGGCGGGCAGGCAAGAAGTGAGCTCAGAAACAAAGCTAAGCACCTGTGCTGGGCCGAATTGGACCTCAGGTGCTGGCACAGGACTCCTCATCCACTTAGCTAGGCAACTTAAGATGGTGGACTGTTGCTAACACAGACGACCGGGGTTGTGCTGGCAGAGCTGAGAGCGTGAGTTATTATTAACTGCCCATCAACCATCCAGCTAAAGAAAACTGCTCATCAGAAGAAAAGCCATCATCTTTCTCGCAGTAGCCCTCCATTGCTCTCTGTTGTCACAGCCTGCATCCATCCTACTTCAGAGATGCGATCTGAAGCTAAAGGTACAAATAACTGACCATCCTCGTGTTGAGAGATCATGCTCTCAGGCTCTGCTACCATAGCCATGGCCCTCCAGGTCATGCCATATATTCATGTAGATGTATGTTTTTAAGATGCATTTCTAATTGTATACATGGGGTGGGGTATGTGCACCTGTGAGTGCAGGTGCTCACAGAGTCCAGTGAGGGTGAAAGATCTTCTACAGCAGTGGTTCTACCATCATTCAGTTTGATATTCCCTAAGTGTCATAAGTGTGAGCTTTGTGCTTGACTATCAAGACTCTACAGGGTTCCAGGTTCTAAACCAGTTTTGTAGTTTGGGGGTATTTTTACACCAGCTCAATTGTGTATACTGTCAGACCCTACACTCCAATAACAGCGAGTAGCTGCCCTCTGTGCTGCTGCTAACTGGTCCTTGTCCTCGAATGATGCTCCTTCTCTGGTGCATGCTAACAATTTGGTCTCCATGCTGTAACCTCCTTTAACTCCTGTACACTGCTCTAGGTTTTCTCTTTATTTATCATCACTAGAAACTTCACTTTTACATTGATCATGTTCGTTGTTTAACTAGGTGTAATCGCTTGAACGAGAAGGTCCTGCATAGGCTTAGATGTTTAAAGGTTTGGTCGCCACTTGGTGGCCTGGTTTAGGAGGTGTGGTCTTGTTAAAGGAAGGGCTTCACTGGGATCCAGATTTGAAAGCTCACGGCCTCCACCTGCTTGTCATTCATGGTTTGTGCTTTCAGTGTAAGACGCAGACTCTTAGCTTCTTGTTCAGCCACTATACCTGCTGCCTGTAGCCATGCCACCCTGTCATTGTGGGACTCTCTAGAACCACTGGGTAAAGTGAATTCTTCTGAAAGGTGCTTTGGTCGTGATGTTTTGTTACAGCAGCAGAAGGGTAAGTAATATCCGAGTTCTTTATGTGTTTGGGGGAGCGGCAGGTCTTCCCGCCTGCCACCATCAGTTCTCGGGTGGCTAGTGTTTATGTGATTACACTCCTTTCTCTTTGTTTTCCCACTTTGATACTTGTCTGTTCAGGGAAAAATTACAGTGTCATTATTAGGTGAGGTGGGTGTCGACTTTTAGAAATATCAGGCTGAGGAGTTGTTGGCTCAGCCAGAAAAGTATGTGTCTTGCAAATATAAGGATCTGAGTTTGAGCCCGGAACTTACATTAATAATAATATTAAAAACAGGTATTGTGGTGGTGCATCTCGTGTTCCCCAAACTGGGGAAGTTGGAGATTTGGATGCCTAGGATTCATTGGCCAGCCAGAGATCCTATCTCAAAGAAAAAAGGGGGAGGGGACCCTCTAGTCTTTTCTCTCTTCACATACATAAAAATAGAAACATACACACAAATAGAAATGCTTATAAAACTTTTATTATTATGCATCAAGTAGTCTGTGGTTCATTTGGGATATAAACTAAAACGTTATCAAACAAAATATTGTAGTTGCTTAGTATGTGACCTAATCTGGACTGTTCTGTGTCCTCAGGATGCTGCTGAATGAACACACATCGGCACGGAAATACAGTAGCAGAAGCCACATCTCACACTTGATAGGTGAGTTGGAGCTATGGATATTACAGTCTATAATAAATAACACATAACCTACGAGTAAGAGTGAGCACTATTGTGTTCTCGAGGCAGGCCAGCCTTGGACCCCCAAGTGCTGGGATCACAGGTGTGAGTCACCATGTCCAGGCACAACATTGCCATTTTTGTTGTTGAGACTCAGTCATACATTGTAGCCTTGGCTGGGCTGAACTCCTTGCCTCCCAGGACTGAGACTAAAGACATTTGCCACCATAACTACTCTGCTGCATTCCTTAGCAGAGCATCAGGAGGTGGCTGGCTCAGTGGGTAAAGGACAACATTCACAAACCTGCCCAGAAAGGGCATGGGAAGTGTTCGACGCCCCCGTGTGCCATGACATGTGCACCCCCTGCTCACATCCTACACAGAATAATAAATAAAAAGGAAAGGCATCACTGAGGACAACAGGAACATGGCAGGAGTATTGTCTGAATGGGTGGCAGTCACCCCAGAGACAGAACAAAAGTCTGTCTGCCCTACAAACCGAAATGTGTAAAAGGCACTTGTCTAAATACACAACGTGCATACCTTCCTTTTAGTGTGTATATTTGGTGACCTGTCCATTTCTTAGAACAGCAGGACTAAGTCTCACACCTGCCTAACAGAAATATAAAAGGCCCCCTTTCCTCCTAGAAAGGGATGTTCTGCAGCCTCCGGAACCTAGAGTTCAGGCATAGACCTTGGTTTGGGGCTGGGCTCAAATTTTCCTATGGAAATAATACCACATACCAGACGTTTGTCCGTAGGCTTTCCCAGAGCACTTAACTTAAGGATTTCACACTTAACACTGCTGCTCCTACGAAAATACACTGTATCTCTAAATCAGAACGTAGGGCAAATGTAGGCTTACAAGTATCACAGGTGGCAACCAGAAGGGCTTTGGCAGTGTTAGCTCTGGGTGGTTTTGACTCTGGATGTTTTTTATTTCCACAAGAGTGTCCTCCTGTGCTTAGGAACTGCCCAGGAGGTACTCTAAACAGACCCCCCCCAACCCCAAAACCCTGTACTGGAGGCAATTACTTACCAAAGTGGAAAGTTACCACTGAGGTTTTGGCGCCTCAATATAGATACAAATACCACCGTTTCTTTGCGGATTTGAATTAATCCAAATTAACAGAAATAGTCCCTGCTTCAAGAGTTCATACAATGTATACTTCCATCAAATGTATGTTCTGATTTGAATGACAAAAATACACTTATACACTTTCTAACACTGGAGATGACAGCTCATCATCAGCTTCTGGGCTGTCCATCTGGAGTCAGTTCGTACCTGGAAGACATGGGTTTGGAATGTGTTAGTAATGAGAATCTGCAGCTGCACCATGTCTCTATGGAGCTGCTGGCCAGGGCTAATGCTCCCGTTACAGAGGGCTGCAGGCCGACCTACAGCCAGTGACACCTAAGTACAAGCAAGCACCTGAGTGATACTGAAGGGCAAAGGACTCTGGGACAAGGGCAGCCGCCTGAGATGGTGTCTTACATGGTGACGGCGATAAAGGAGAAGGCACACTTACCATTGTGAGAAGCCCTTAATCAGATCTTGTTTCGATAAGTCAATCAGCACCTACACAATGACAAACAGTCAGTGCTTTCCACAGCTGTGTTCAGTGGGAGCGCTGGGGCGTTGGGGCCGAGGGGCTGAGCGGGAAGCTTTCCGTTTCCAGCAGGGTAGTTTTTTTTTTTTTAATTATTGTTTGAGAATTTATACATACATACAATTAAATATAATTGTATCTACACATGCCATTTCCCTCCCCCAGCTCCACCAGAGCGCTGCAGTAAGCCCACATTCCAACTTCATGTCTCTGCTGTTAATAACCCAGTAAGTCCAGTTAGTGTTGTTCATGTGTGCAGAGCACGGCAGCCTACCCGTGGCCGTGTCCCAGTAGAATGACTCTCCCTCCCCCAGAAGCCACTATCTGCCAGTAGCCCCTCAGCTGTGGGTGGGGGTCTTCCCCATCCATCGGTGTTTTTCTTCCCCGTGGAGCCCTTCCAGACAGAGTGCAGACACTGGCCTCAATAACTATTTCATATCCAGCACTTCCAACACTCGGGAGGCAGTGGCAGGGGAATTCTAACTTTGAGGCTAGTCTGGTCTACATACTGAGGCCAGCCCGAGCTGCATAGTGAGATTAAAACAACACAAAAACAACACAAAAGCTGTTCCTGTTTGGAACATGAATTTAAGCTATTCAAAGACTACCTTGAGGAATTACAGCTATCTTAACTTTGACGTTTATTGTCAGTTTCGTAGACGTAGGCATTGCAGAGATAAGCACAGACAGTCGTTATTAAAAACAGAAATGCAGTACTGAGCAAATACCACAGAGGAGTCCTCTTGGTAATGCCTGGGATTAGATTTCCTCTACGTCTAGGTAAAATTCTGGTAACACAGAAACCTTGACCCAACGCAATCCAAGATCTATTTAATGACCTACTTATAAAACAGCAATAGGTAATACCAGAGTAGATGCCACATACTCATGGAATATTGAGTTTGGATATTCTCAAGGTTGTTAAAATAATGTCTATACACTAAGTTGTACTTGTACATTAGGTCTGAAGAATATGAAAACAAAGCATCCTTGCAAGGAGGCTGTCCCTCCTTAGCGTCGGTTCTAGTAAGAGCCAGAGGAGGCACCCAGGGAAGAGCAGATGGAGACAGGCTACTCACTTTCCCCAGCTCCTTTCTTCTGTGTGAGCCGAGAGGCCTGCTGTTTTTCACTGCAACATCCAATGACCTCTTCTGTACTTCTCCCATGGGAACAAAAAACTCGAACCTTTAAAAAAAAAAAAGCATTAAAAATGAGATTGATATGCAGTAACTTTCACTGAAATCAAAGCTTGTTTCTTCCACTTCCCACTAAAAAAAGAGCTGTCAGCTTTTAAAAGCAACAGAATCAGCCTGGGCTCCCAGGCTTTCGGAGTGTCTTCATCACAGGTAAGCTGTCTCTAAATCCAGGCAGTGTCAAGAGACTGCCTGAGAGGTCCTCTCAGATGGCCCTGTTCAGAGTGTGTCACACTGTGTCCCAACTCTACACTGACCACGGATTCGCTGCTCCCCTCATCTGCACCCACTCAGAGGAACACCTCACCCCTCTCTGTTCTGACCATGGAAAACTGGGATGCTCATAGAGTACGGTTACTGAAGCTGCATAGAAACTAGTGACTGTCCCAACCTTGTCATTTTTAGGTTGGGGTCTGTTTGTCTGCCTTCAGACAACCCTGGCTTTCATCTTGTAATTTTTAGGGAGGATTCCTAACAGCTGTTAAACTCTCCTGTGGTCTACTGCAGTCATTTTAACATCTTTGTATAACCGTGTCAGAGTTCTCCTTCAAGGCAGTACCCACTCTGACTAGAGAGGATGGTGCATCTGGCATGGTGGTCAGTGGATGCTGGATTAGCTTTCCTGCAGTCTTTCTTGATGAGGATAGACATGGACCAAAGAGGACTCAGGTTCAGCCATTTAGAGTAGTTATGATTGATTAAAATAAGAGGAAAAGAAGGTCATGTGCCCAACCTGGCTGGAAATGCCTTGTCTTAGGCTGCAAAGCAGAGGAGGATGCAATGACTCAGTGGTCAAGAGCACCCGCTGCTCTCCCATAGGATTGGAGCTCAACTCCCAGCACCCACATCAGGTGGCTCGAAGCCATCTGTAACTGCAGCTCCCAAGGGACCAACACCCTCTTCGGGACTTGGAAGGCACTGCTATGCATGTGGAATACACACATATACATAAACGTTTTTTTTAAAAGGACTTGCTACAACTGAACTCGTAACAAAAGCAAGAAATGTGCTTACAGCTTGCTTAATCAGTTTTGTCCTCAAAGACATGGATGGATGGAAAGGATGTCTTTCACCTGTCAACTTGGTTATCTTGCAGGGGGGAAAGAGAGGCCAGAGAACTGAGAGAAAGCTTATGTACACCCACCACAGGGGACATTTTATCCTCTAAGGACAGCAAATGTGAGCAGCCTTGATCACATTTTTGGGTAAATTGCCCTAGCAGCCCTTTTTCCCATTAAAGTGTATAGGGGCTTCATGAAGTCACCCACCCAGAGTCCTCCTCTCTGCCCCTCCCCCTCCATATCCGGGCAAACTCTAACACATCACCTTGGGACTCAGTATTGTGTAAATGGCTGGGTTTGCCAAGTGCTGCCCTACTCACGTCTCGTCGAATAGGGGCTCCAGGGTTTTCTGCTTTACTGAGGTCTTCTTCCGACTTGCCCATCTCCTCTCTGGCAACAGGTAGATTCGGACGTAGGGGTCAGCTCCACTGCTGGTGCATGGTGTCAAGTTTCTGATGTAGAGAAAAGGAGTCCCTGGTTCTTAGACATGCAGAGTACTCATTTGGAAGGAGGTTGTCCCAACCACTGGAGACTAAAATCCTCTGTGCTCTAGACAAATGCAAGGTTAAAGGACAGGGTACTAGCTGTGGTTTTGAACACACATTTTGTGCCATCTAGGATGTAGCCAAGTACTTCGTACCTAAGGAAGTTGGTAGTTCCTGCTTGGGAAGGCCACTCCAAGACAGTAGTTCAGAGGTGTCTGAGCAAAGCCCTTTTGACCCCATCAGCATCCATAGAGAAGAGCCACTCAATACACCCTTTGGAGGGTTTTTGCCACCCATGGCCTATGGGTCCTCAAATGTCACTTAGGAGGACATGCTCCTTCCATCACCCTAAGAACTCCTGCTATGTGGGCACATGATCCTTCCAAAGGACCTTCCCAGTCCCAGAACCTCTTTACCTGCAGCCATTGACCAGCACCCTGAGACAGTGTCGAAGACACACATAGCGCACTGTGAGCTGAATCTCACCCAGCCGTCGCTGCCTGGGATTCCCAGCTCTGTGAAAAAAGGGTCCTGTTATTTCAGAACTGTCCCTCTTCCCTTCACCTGAAGTCAGAGAAGAATGTCCTATGTGAGGAACACAGACTCATCTGATCAATAATTCTCTTCAGGGTTCCACCCCGCAGTCAGTGTAATTATCCTAATTCTCAGCAGAAAGCACGACCGACCCTGGAAGGAACTGGCCCTTATGTCATGGTTGCTTGAAATTGGGATTTGGGATTTTATAATGGTCTCTTATGTCTTGTAGGGTTATTAAGAAAATTGAGTTACGTCAGATAACAGGCTAAGCCCATAGGAAGCATATATGGCAGCCACTTACGTAAGTTCATATTCTAAACTGTTCATGTTAGCCCACTATACTTAGAACTCAGGAAATGTTTCTATGGGAGGAACCTTAACAACAGAAGTCTGTGTGGCCAGAGCCATAAGCCAACATTAGACCTCTCCCCCTAACCCCGACCCTGTGAACTTCCTATCAGTCCAAGCTGCCGTTTGTAAACACATTTTTGTGAGAACCTTGACTGTGAGCACGTCTGTACGTTCCTATCTACTTCTCATGCAAGTTATTTTAGACAAGATCAAGCAGAGAGATGCATACTCAGTGTGGAGGCTGACATCTGTCAGGTCAAAGCAGGATGAGGCCAGGGAGTTGAGTGAGGACATGCTGGGAGCCACCTTCGTGAGTGGCCATGCGAATGGGATGGCAGGGCGGCTCATGAGTCTGGGTGACTTGATGGGCCCTGGAGAGTGGGAACCTGGGACAGTCAGGAAGGTGGTGGCTGGGGTCTTCTTCTTTCTGGGGGACTCACAGAGCCCTCTGGCACTGTCCTTGCCTTTGGGCTCCAGGCCTGTCTCCTGGGGCTCAGGCTTAGGCTCAGGGGCTGTGGTGGCCGTGATGTCATCAGTGCTCTTGGAGACTCCCTTGATGTAAGAGGCAGGGTTCAAGGGGCTTGTCACATCTCCAAGGCCTTCTTTTAGGGGTGGGGCTTTACAACCCTCAGTGGCCACCTTCTTGACAAACAGAGGACCTTTCTTTAGAGCATCTGGTCCGGTGTACGGGCTTCCCAGCTCGCGTCTCTCCACACGTAAGAACTGGAGGCAGATGACAAGGATGCTTATAGGGAAAAGTCTACCCAAACACACCCTCCGATAGGCCTGTCACCCAGAGTTTCCAGTTCATAGACTTGCCATGGGTTTTTAAAACCACTAGCATTAACATAACAATGCATCTAAGTCTCTCATGTTGTCTGGTACTGCTGGGGCAAAAGCTAAACCTCTCCAAGCAGAGAACAGCCTTGACTTCACACATCCAGGAACACTGAACACATTCACAACAGCCACAGAATAGTCACCAGGAAACACAGACAAGCTAAACAGCAAAATTTACTCCCAGTGCCCTTTTGGTCATAGTGTGAAGACTGCGTACTGTGGGTGTATACATATGCCTCCTTAAAACCTTTTTACGATCATCACATTATCCATCTACTGTGGGAAAAAATTTACTCCCAAACCCCTAAGATCTTCAGACAACAGGATTAACAGAGTACAATGTAAACATCTGAGATGACTAAAGATGGAGTAGGAAGGTAGTCATGAAAAAGACCAGGTAGATTTGGAAGGGGTGAAATTAAGATGAAGGAAAATCGCTGCTGAAATAAAAACCACACTGAAAGATAGTATGGCAAACGGTGATGAGGATGAGGGTTCTGAGGAAATTAGCTGGGAATGGAAGGAAAGTCTGGAGCATGAAGAGCCAGGGGCCAGCATGACAGCATGGACCAAGGACAGAAAAAAAGCTAGCATGGAAGCTCTAGGAGGAAGGATGAAATGAGTGGGAGAGGCAGTGTTTGAAGCAACAAGAGTTGACGGTGGCTACATTTCTATGGAAACACCTCCCGGCCCCAGTGAGGCTGAACTTGCGGCAGACCTCACAGCAGAGCTGATAATACCCTTGAGATCATTAAAGACTGCAGTTAACCCGCTGTCCTACTGTGTACTTAGCCTGTCACCTTTTCCCTCCTTAATACACCGTCAAGGAAGGAACTCTCAGAGGTTATCTTTGACGTACTGACCCAGTGAGTAGATGAAGACATAAACCTCTCACCTGGCCTCTGCATTCAACCGATGATGCTCGGTGCTGGGACCTGTCCTGCCCCAGCCCCGCCCACCAAGACAGGAGCTATTTACCCGAAGCACCAGCCTCATGGAGATGAGGCTGTCCAGGCCTGAGTGATCCAGCTGGAAGCACTGTTCAAGGGTGAGATCGGCACAGGGGAGGAGCTGGCTCAGGGGGAACTCCAGCAGCCCCAGAGCATACTCCAGCTCATCATCCAGCACCTGGGCAGAGGCCAGTTACAAAATTAGGAGAGAGCTAAGCCCACTCTGTTACCACTGCAATCTGGTCCTGGTGAGTCTGGGCTTACTGCAGTGTAAGGATGGACTCTGGAGCAATTAGAATCTGGCAGGAGTAGAAACAGGCCAGACCTTGTACCTGCTGGGAATCTGGGGAGGAGAGTGACTCAGTAGAAGTGATGAAGGTCTGCATGAGGCTAGTCTGGCATACACCCAGGACCAGTGGGGCTTTTGTGCTGCTGGAGGATAGGACATTTGGGCTTAGTTAAAGGCTCCGAAAGGATCCCGCCCAGTTCCTCCACTTGTTGGCCATCAGCTCTTGGGCAGATCATGGCTTTAGCCTCTCTTTGCTCATGTGAAAAGTAATTCTTCTGCAGATCTTTTGTAAATATTAGATTCTAGCGCAGGACCCTGACACTGTGAGACTGTAAAGATCATTTGCACTGAAGGAACTCAGGGAGTGAATGGCTTGCCATCCCACAGTCTCCTATGTGGTGACCTCACCAGCCTCGAGCGACTGAGAGCTTGTGGGGCCTCATATCCCCCCACACACTATGGGGCCGACTCCCGGAACTGCCCAGGGTGCACAGAAAACTCTCTCCTGCCCTTGGCCTAGAAATCTCCCGACTGTCCGCAGAGCCCAGCAAACCTTCAGGCAGAGCTGCTCAGCTGCCACGCTGTGCACAAAGAAGGAGAACACCTGGCTCCACACGGGGTCCTTGCTGTGGGGACAGGTCTAAGAACAGAAAAGGGAGAGATCATCTGAGGGCTCATCTGCTCAGTGTGGCCACCAGCTGCCTGAGGCACCTAGGGACAGTAGCAGAAAGGCATGGCTTCAGACCAGGCTCCAAGGAAAACCCTAATTCTGCTGGCCTGTTCTTGGTGGAGTCACTTGTCACATGAGGAAGGGATTCCAAAGGCTTTTTAAGCATTCAGCATAAGAAAACTCCCTTTATTCTGTCTCTCCTTAAAAGGGGTGGGAACTCCATTTCCTTATCTCAGGCCTCCACAGTAAGTGTCTTACCTTACTTGTAAAGGTCTTCTTGCCCACAGAGAGCCTGACGTATGAAGAAGGGTCTCTGCTGGCCTTATTCTATAAAGGGGAAACACACAATGTTTCAGGGTTGGCCCAAGACAGCCTATCCCTCTCCATCCTCCCCCTCTGCCCCTCCTCCCAGGTACATCACTGGGTGTAGGGTAGCCAGTATCTCCTGTTGGGGGAAAAGCTTCCTGGTGTCAAGGGCTGCCCTATGGCATGGGCACTGTGCACGACTATCCCTGAGTAGGAACCCTAAGCGGCAAACCAGCAGGCCAGAACTGGGATAAAAATGTCCAGTTCCACCTACCACTATGCCCAGGCCCTGGCCCTGGCTCTGGCCCTGCACCCCCTGGATCCTTGTTATAAAATAGCAACCACTCTTGCCCCAAACAACAAGAAAACCTGGAATACATTACTCTGGGACTCCAGGGTAATGACTGAGAACAAAGTGCCAAGCCTAGGACCTTGCCCAGTAGACCCAGGCAGCAGTCACTTCCAGGAAAGGTCATATTCTCAGCTACATTCACTTACTTTGACAAACCTGGAGAGTTTTTTGGCTCGATATTCACCATTCAGATAGTCAAAAGGGTTTCTCTGCAGCACAAGAATCGGTGTTAAAGCAACACAGGGGCATTTGGCAGTGCTGAGCACAAGGCAGATACCCGCCACGACTCACCGGCAGGTTGCAGGCATTTTCTAAGAAGACCACGAGGATGGCAGTGGAGAGGTCACTATCATTCTGCAAACAGACACAGCCCCCACTGAATACTCCCAGACAGGAGACAGACAGGCTTTAGAGATGTCTACTCAGGGCAGAAGGCAGCCAGCCCATGCCCATGCTAACAGCCTAGCTTTATGTTGGCGGAGAACACATCTGCTGCAGGATAGGTTCAAGGTAGACAAAAGTAGATGTTCCTATGAAATCGGGGGACAGGCCCTGACACAGAGCTCCAAGGACCCCATGTTTGCTGGAAATTATTGACTAAAGTTCAGAGGCTGTTTACTGAGAGATGAGGAGCTGCCCTGGTCGAGAAAAAGCCGGAGGGACATGTTTTCTAGGAGAAACAAATGGGGGCCCCTTCCTTCCTTGCCTCTACCCGCACACAATAGGTAGAAGTCAGGGGGAGGGGGCAATCGTCTTTCCTGTCTCTGTTTGAACCATGACACAAAAATGTACTCTCTTCCTTTTCCTTCTCTACTTGAGGCTCCTCCCTGACAATCCTATCTGCTAGAGAGCCAGTGACACCCGCTCACCTCGGGCAGCGCTTCCTGGTCCTGGTCAGTGAGTAGTGAGAGCCACTCCAGCCGCAGGTGCAGCCACCCACTAGTCGTGTCATTCAGGACAAACCACTGTAGGTCGGGAAAAGGAAAAGAAAGATGGATGGAGGATGGAGACTGGCTGCTGACAGTTTGGGGGGGGGTCGTTTCAAGACTAGGGGAAAAGGTTAGGCAACCCAGAGAGAGCCCAGCAGACTCAGAGGGATGGGCAGGTGTGGGAGAAAAGCCCTGGCCTCCCTCCCTGATGATGTGACTCCCTTGCTGAGTTGCCTTATTCCACAGGAATTTCCCAGGGAAACTTCGAACCCCAGCCAGAGGGGGCTCCCCGGAGCCAATCTGACCTCACCCAACTCTCGTCCCTGGGAATGGACATATGCGCAGCCCAGGGTCAGATGGCTAAAATGACCTGCTAGAGCTGTGCACTGAGAGGAGTGTCCCTGGAAACCCCCGGGGCTGGGTGTGCCATCTCTACCTCATCCACCACTCTGTTCTTCATGACATCTCCAAGGCAGATCTGCAGGCTGGAAGACGGAGAGTAAGGACCACAGTGTCCAGAGCAGGCCCCGGGGGCCCACAGTGGCCTCTGTTCTCAAATGACTGAATGTGGCCACTGTGACAGTGGCCGCTGTCATCCCAGGTAAACAGTGGGAAACTAGTTGCAACTGGAGAGTAGGAAGGGCTAACTAACCTCCAGGTTGCTCCCCGGGGCTTATGCTATAGGGAGGAAGTGGCTCCTGGCCCCTCCCCGTAGGGACAAGCAGAGGTGTGGCTACATCCCCTCTGGGCTTTCAACAATACTGCAGTTGGCATTTTGGGTGGGGTAATTCTTCATTGTGCAAAACTGTTCATGCATCACAGGAATTTGCCTTCCTGGCTGGACCCATGACCTCTAAATGCCAGAGGCACTCTAATAGTCAGATGCCCCTCTAACTTGAAAACTGGTTCCAGTGCACTGTAGGAGTCAGTAAGTGGTACCAGTGTCGAGAAGGTGGCAATAACAGATGACATATGTGTGAGAAAGCCAGGAAGTCCCATATCACAATGTTCCCCTAGCCTATCACAAGCCAAAGCCAACCTGCAGGTCCTGTCAGCCAAAAGGAGGATACAGTTCCTGTGTGACTCAGGAACATGCACGCATCCAGCATGTGCCTGAACTCAGCCCTGGAAGGGAGTACCACAAGCTGTACACTATACCCGCAACACTAGAAACGGTAGTCTCCGTGACCGCGAAGACTCTAGAATGAGTGGCAGCACCCTGCAGGGAGCTGTCTTCTATTTCTTTGGTTATGTTTCTACTTGTTATAACTCCATACTCTGGGAAACAAGCTGCATACTACAGGGGCATAAGATTTGAGTCCCTTCTTCTCCTGCCTCCTGCTCTGAGGAATAAACATCTGTGTCACCCCCTCTTGCCCCTCAGGCCTCTTCTGGGAGGCCGGATCCAGCTGCACTGTGTGCCCGCCCTTCCCTACTTGGTAGAAAACCACAATGGCCGAAGTCACTACACAAGCTCTACACTGAATTTTTTGTACATGTTTGTATTCAAACATTCAGCCAGTCTCTTCCAAGGGAGGGCGTTCAGAGACTTTGGCAGTAAGCATACTGAGGGCTAGTCCCTTTATAGGAGGTTCCTGTAAGTAGAACTGGTCGAGAGTAAGCCCAAGTTTGCTCATCAGCCCCACAGGGGTCACTTCAGTCCATCTGGAGCCGTACGTTCTGAGGATCAGCACACAGGGAATGACCAAGGCTCCTCGGAGTTGAGCACCTTGCTCACTGTTCCAAAAGGGACTCTGGGTAGATTTTTAGTGGGGACACAGGCCCTGGGGTCCTCTCTGTACTTTTTACCACTCTCCTCCGGGGGCCTATATCAGGACTAGAACCATCTAGGGAGGTTTATAACAGGACTGTAGAATGCTGTGGTAGACTGTCTGGTACAGTCACTCTCGTCACGGTGGCTGTTGTCACGGGGTTGCAGGTCATTAAGCACTGAAAGCCTGTCCTTTCTAAATGCCCCAATTCCCAGCCTTGTGTCCAAAGCAAGGAAGGAGCTCCAAAGCCCAGATCCCGACTTCTCACCTGCCCAGGAAGTCATCTTTGTCAGTATCCTCATCATACAGGTCGACCTCCAGGTCCTGCCCAGGTACCTCGTACACCATAAACTGCAAGGACAGAGACGCATCTTGCCCTGCAGGTCTTGACTGCTGAGTCAGACCTTACAACCCACAGACTGCCAAAGCCCAGCCCGGGGCCTCCCTGGAGGGAAGCAGAGGAGGGGACCAGAGATATCACAGGCGGTCAGAGGACACTGGCTGCCATCCGCTCTGCTTTGGGCTGTCATGTTCTCCTCACATGGAGGCTGTGGGACATCAGGAAACTAAGCTGCCCTTTCTCAGCCTGCTTTCATTGCCTGGGACCGGATGTGACAGAGCACGTAGATAGTTATAAAGAAAGGAGCAGCTGGGTGGTGACCCTGAAACGTGACTGCCAGGCTGTGAATCCCACCCACGCAGTAACAGAGAAGGCTGAGGGCTTGGATATAACTGCCTATGCAGTGTTCTTTTCTTTCATTGAAAACATCCAACAGCTGATTTCGAGGAAGAAAGGGCACAGAAAATGGAGTCGGAATAGCTTATTAGAGAGCCTGCTAGACAGGGAGCAAGAGTTACCCAGACCTACCTGCCCATTAAAACGACTTTTACCCTAACCATGGCTTCTCTGAGGAGCCATGAAAGCCACTGTGCCCGTCGCAGCCCAGAGTGAAGCCTGCAGACACCAGGACTTCTGAGGGAGGTTGAAGAGAACCTTACCTCAAATACTTCATTCCAGGTGGGGTTCAGGTTCTTGTAGACGGTTCTGCTCCGGCAGTGCTGCAAGCCAATGCTCACCTTGGCGTAGGGGTCTGACTTGCCTCCGAGCCCTAGGAAGTTGTCCTTCTGGACTAGCTCCTTGGCTTCCAGCAAATGGACTCTGATCACACCCTGAGAAACACGCAAGCCCCGGTTCACAGGTGCTTTCTTGATATACCAAGCCTCAAGTCCAGGATACCGGGGCCCAAACCACCAGATATCACTGCCTCCCACTTCCTCAGTCTGGACGTAGATGGCAACCAGAGATAACAGTGACCTTGCCAAGGTCACACAGCACCTGGTGGCAGGGCCCAGTGCTCCATCCAAGGCTCTGGCCTTCCCACACACTCTTCTCCAGGCTTGATAGGAACAGCTGGTTCGGCGGAGGCTGTTCCTGTTCCTGTCTTCAGCACTGCTGTGAAACTTGTACATAAACTGAATGCTAGGGGTTCTCCCGGCAGCCTGCGTGGCCCTGCCTGCACTGGTGGTAGGCCCCTGTATGCTTAAGAGCAGGGAAGACCCTATCCCCACACTCCCACTGTTTAAAAGAAATGCAAAACTGAACTTGGAAAGTCACAGGTCACTGGTCTTAGGGTATGACTCTTTCCTGGAACAATACTTTTTAAAATATCAGTAAATAGATACACAAGTTTTTTGTTTTTTGTTTTTTTTTATCTACAAAACTACTCTGAGGAATCTATTCACAGGAACACTGGCAAAAACATAAAGTGACCGGCACTCAGGCTGCGCATTGCCTCCAGGGTTTGTAGCAGCCAAAGTCCAGATGCAACCTGACCGTCCATCAACAGAGCTGGTGCGCGGTGACTGTAATCCCCACAGTGAGGCACACTCTGCCATCAGCAGAAATGTGAGAGGTTCTATCTGTACTGTGGCAGCAGGGCTCCGTGATAAATGTATTGATAAAAGCGAGGAAGGGAAATGATACACTAACATTTATCAAAGATGGAGACCGTGATAAATACCGTGTAAGGCCTTTTCCACTGTAGAATCTCCCTAGCACACATATACACACATAAATAGTGTCATCCTATAACACTATTATCCTAGATGCCCTGCTAGACTTCATAGGCTAACAAAAATCCAAGTGCCAGGGGTAGATTACCTCTTTTGGAACTGTTGGCCCTACAGACCCCCAAACATTATAGGCCATACTGTCAGGGCTCTTGGTCACCCTCCGGAACTTGACGATAAGAGTCTGTTGCTGAAAATACCATAGACTTGAGTCATAGAACATGGAGCAATCAGGCTAGTACTGACCTGGAAGCTTCATTTTCTACTGGCTAACTTTCATAGTGCTCTGCATGTTATTGGAGAGGGGAGAGTAATCAATCGTACCCAGCCGTGAACGCTAAAAGCTCCAATAATGACTGGGCTGGTAACACATGTCCGTTGGTGCAATAGTGGACATATGATGGTGGTACACAACCACTTTCTGACTGGACTTACAGTCCACTCCTCAAGATGGAAAGACCTGGGACTATTATCTTTTCAAGAATCAATAGCTAGATTCCACTATTCTTCTAGTATAGAGTTAAACCGACTCCCGGTGACTTACAAGATGCATACATCAGTGTGTCTCTCAGCCCTCATCAGAGAAGCTTTGCTTTGCAGCAGATGGTAATTAACACAGAAAATGAGACTAGAATACTCAGCCCTAAACCAGACATCTGTATCCCAGCCCCTCCTCCCAAAACTCAGGGATCAGCTTTGTGGAAGAGGAAGTGGAGAGATGGGAAGAGTCAGAGGTGGTGGAACACTACAAGGAAATGGTGTTTTCCAGACTCAGCATTGGAACTGAATAGATGAACTCACAGTAGTTGTGACAGCATTCACAAGACCTAGGCAAGCTCACGCCAGATGCAATTCCAGGGAGAGGAAAAGTCAGTTCTCTTTAAGGTTATAGCCCCTGGTAAGTTAAAACTCCTTCTCCGGGCTGGAGAGATGGGCTCAGTGGATAAGAGCACTGACTGCCCTTCCAGAGGTCCTGAGTTCAATTCCCAGTAACCACATAGTGGCTCACAACCATCTGTAATGGGTTCTGATGCCCTCTTATGGTGTGTCTGAAGGCAGCGACAGTGTATTCACATATATAAAAGAAATAAATCTTTAAAAAAAAACCCAAACAAACAAACAAACAAACAAAACTGAAACCCCTCCTTTCCCTAGCAGGACCAATGGCCTTGGCCCCTCAGCTAGCAGCAGTGGGCCCTCGTGGCCTTTGAGTCTGCCTCCCATCTCCAAAACACACTGTTTGAAATTCTCTAAAACTAATCAAAATATAACAATGAAAAGAAATAAGGACTATAAATATAAACAAAGATGTACACATATGACCATGTGTATGTGTCCACATTTACCAATGCTCAAATACAATAGAAAGAAAACACTACTTAGGTGGGGGTGGGGCAGGAATTGGATACTGATCTTTAGAAACACACAGCTACTTTATGTAATTGTAAAGAAAATTAAGAAGTACAACGTGACTATAGAGAACAGAATGAAATCAATGTAAATATTCCTGACTGGTTAGCAGACACACAGAAGTTACCGCCAGAGAGTTTTAAGTGTGGTGAATTGTCAGTACATTCCCAATGGAATACGCTCGGAGAATAAAATGATTTTAGGGATTCTTACACGGCTGAGACAATGCTTACAACATTATAGGGCTGCTGCCTATGTCATGTGGATGAAAGCCAGTGAGCTACCATGGGAAGACTGGGGACATCCATGCTGCCTCCCAGCCAGCTCTTGCCCAGCTCTTCAGGGGAACTCAGTGTGTGTACTACATTAGAGTGTCAGCAGAAGGCCTAAGACTTTTCACCTGGCACACAGTCAAATGGATGTTTTTCCTCTTCAATGGCCCCCAAATGCAGGGCCTTAACCAGTGCTTCTTCTTGTGGGGCAGCCACAGGGAAATCAGGGCCTCATGAATCGGCCCTGGGAAGTTGTGGGGAAATGGATTCAGAACCCAAAGAACTCCCAGTCCTACTTTAACCAAGAACCTTCCTATTCTGTAGATCCGAAGGTCCTTTCCACCACTGAACAGAGCCAAGGGAGCTTCCCTAGGTGGATCTCAGATGCCACAGAGTGTCTACTGTAGTTCCAACTGCAGGCTACACCGGGGACAGGAGCAGAGTAAAGGTTCTGATCCTTCCTAGACGGTGACTTTGGGCAAGTCACACGCCCTCCCAGACTCAGTGGCACCCTGTGAAAGTGGATGGATGCTATGTCCTCCAAAAGAGCATGAGGATTCCCTCCCAGCAGTGAGCATTGTTCAGAACCCAGCCCTGGCCGGCGTCCCTCCTCATGGCCTGATGTTCTGCAGCCAGCTCCCAGTACTCACACAGGGGAGAGGGACACGCAGGTTGGTTATGTCCAGCCCCTTCTTCACAGGCACAGTCACGCGGTTGGGCAGCACCAGGTGGGCAGCAATGAGGTCCTCCAGCAGGCTGTCTGATAGCTCACTGAAAGGGACACAGACCAGCAATGGAGGGGTGACACTGCCTCCCCTGTGCCACCTGCCCCTGTACCCATCATCCTCAGTGCTGACACCGACAGTCTAGTGTCGCAGAAGGCCCCACCCCAGGCAACACTGACCTCCTCCTGCCTAGATGCTGGGTGTGAAGTGGATATACATTCTGACGCCTAGACACACTGACCCAAAGAGCAGCATCCTGCATGGACCCCACCCTCAAAGGCCTTGCTTTGTTCGCAGACAACACAGAGAGTACCTTAAGAACTGGTCCCAGGACCTGGGTCAAGATTCCCATTCGCACTCCCTAGCTGCCCTTGCCTCAGACGGATGTCCCCCCTCCCTTGACCTCAGTGACCTGACACAGGGCTGCTAATGGTTGCCCTGGAATAGATGTGAAGGGAGTGGCAGGTACAGCACGGAGAACAGCTCTGAGGCCACAGGAAAATGACCTAAGAGCAGGCCACTGAGGCCTCTTTCTTCCTTGACCCTGGTGATGTTCATTCGCTACTCCTTGGCTCACCTTGGCCCACGGGGTAGAGGAGGGGGAGACAAGTACCCAGAGCAGGACCAGCACACAGTAGGTGCTTAAAAAGTCCTTTTTAAAATAACAGTGCTTAACTGCTTAAATGTGAATCTTTTATCAACCCCCTTTGCTAAAGTTCAGGGACTGTGATGGGGGAGGAGGTGGGAAGAATTGGAGAGCCAGGAGGTAGAGAGGAGTTGAACGCCAGTTTCTACCCATGACATGGCCATCACGCTCCTGAACTCAGTGCAGCTACAGGTACCTGCACAGGACATATATAAGATCAAGCCAGCCAAACTTCCGGCATAAATGGGGGAGGAGCTCTCGAGGCCTCCCTGATAACTGAGAATCTATTGGCAGCGGACAACTGCTGAGAGAGGGATTGTCTTTGAGGGTGCTGGAACTGGGAGATTTCTCATGCTTCAGTGGATGGACCCACACTCATGCACATATAGGCAGCATTCATTGGACGTCAGGTTATTTAAAATAAAAATAAAAAGAGGACATGGAGTTAGCAGAAAGATGTGGGGAGGAGTGGGGAAGTGGGTGGTGGATAGTTGATGATGGATTTCATTGTACGCATGTATGAAATCTTCAAAGACTGGGAGAAAAGCTGCCTGACTGGATTCTCTCCATTTAGAACAGAAGAGACATCCCCAGAGAACATCCCTTGGAGAGTCAGCTGATAGCCTTCTTGGACAGACCAGCTGAGCCTGCTTCCTAGGGAGCCAAATCCAATGATGCTGGCCCCCTCCTCCGTTCCCTGAAAGACGCTTGGTTTCAGAAGGGTGCCTGCACCTGGACTGAGGAGGAGAGAGGTCCTAGTCCTGCCCCTTCTCTCTGGCCTCTGCTGGGAAATGCACCTTCCCATCTCTCGGCGTGTCCAACATGGTCACAGAAGCCACCTGGGTCTCTTAGGACACTGGGGGTTGGGGGAGGGTGGAGAGTAAGGACACATATATAATCACAGTGGGATTCTACCATACATACATGCATGTGCTCTGGGAACCTCACCATAGAAAAGCCTGACCCCTCAGCCTAGAACTGAGCACAGCCCACAGCAGGACTGTCTGCATGTGTCCACACGTTAGCCCCCTCCAACCGCACACGAGCACACACAAGCACACGTGCATACGTGTCCCCTGGTGCTTGCCCTTTTTGCCCACTCCTTATGCAGAGTGTATGTGGTGTACAGTCTCTTCAGCTCACAGCACTGTTAGGAGAGCCCCCCACACCCCAGGCACTTACTTGATCCCCGGCATGTCCAGCAGGTTGGTCAAGCCTGTCCAGTTAATCTGCAGGTGCTGCAGGGCAGAGGGATTCTATTAGGCTCAAGGGGTTGGGAACCCAGGGCTCATACCTTCTCCCAAACTCTTCATAGCCCCAGAAGGGAGAACCCTCCCTGCTGGGGCCCACCCTCAGCAGGAGTGAGGTAGAAAGGATGTCTCTCAGCCTGCCAAACCCGACCTGGGATATGGAGAAGTGTCCTAGCTAGCTATAATTGTCAACTTGACACAACTTAGAGCTGCCTGAAAAGTCCCAATTGAGGGATTGCTCAGATCACACTAGCCTGTGGGTATGTCTGTAGGGGCGTGTCTTGATTGTTAATGGATATAGAGGGGCCCGGCTACTGTGGGTGACACTATTCCCTGTGCAGGAGGTGGTCTTGGACTGTAGAAGAAAGCTAGGTAAGCATGAGTCTGACTGGGCCAGCAAGCAGGTGTCCCTGTGGTTTCTGCTTTACATATCAGCTTGAATCCCTGCTCCAGCTTCCCTCAGTGTGGGACTGTGTGCTGAAGCAAACCCATTCCTCCGCGTAATTGCTTCTGATCAGCATTCAGACACAACAGCAGAAAGAGACTAGAAGGAGGCTCCAGGCCTTAGTTTAGGCTGCTGCTTTATGCCAGGACCACCACAGAAGGGGGCTAGGCCACACAGACAGGTTGGTCTGGACTCCGGGGCCCAGGTTTGCCTCAGCTCCACCTTCTGAGACCTTGTGACTGGAAGCTCAGTCTCCTCAGCATGGGCAGAGCTGAACAAAACTCCTTGAGGTTGCCTTAAGGACCAAATAGGTTTGGGGCCTAAGCGTCCAGCGGCGGTGGGTTACGGTAATATCCATTCTCCAGTTAAATGCCAACATATGAGGTCCAATGCCTCCTCAAGGGGAGTGTCAGGCCTGTCCCTAGGCTTTGAGCTCACCGGCTTTTGAAGGAAGAACACGGTCACAGCTCCTATGAAGGGCTTGTCCATCAGTAGGGGCTCCAGAATGACACGCAGGGTACCCTGCAACTGGTAGGCACAGAGAGCTGTGAGGGACCAAACCTCCTTTCTTCTCATACCTGCCGCTCAGCTCAGCCCTTTTGAGGCCTCATTATCACTCATGCTAATGACATTGTCAAGGCCATATGCCTGGGCCATGTGCTGTCACTTAAAGGGCCCATACCCTAGGTTCAGGGGCCTGTACACAGCTTTGACCCTGATGCTGGTCACCAAAGGCTACACTAACTACACTATGTGGGCCCCTGGGGTGGCTGGGACACTGAAGACACTTCCAAATCTTGTCACAGGTTCTGGTGAGGGGCATTTCCACCTCCCAGACCACCTGGATCTCAACTATGGCTCTCCCTCACTTCCCAAGGCATCCGAAGCCTTTAAAGACTCGACACACAGTTGGTTCCAGAACCCAAGGACCAGTAAGGTTAGTGAAGCCCACTTGCTGACTATGTGACCTCAGAACACTCCCATGATGTCACCAACCCATGCCTGGTACCATCGTGTCCTTCCCAGCCTGTTCCAGGGTGAGCAGCTCCTACTTTCCCGAGCCCACGTTGGGGCCGGAGCAGTCAAGCATCCTTGCTCACCTGGACACCGCTCACCCCGGCACGTATCTTCTGAAGCTCCACGCTGATCTCACAGTCCCCGATGTAGCTGAAACAGGAAGAGTGAAGGAAGGAGAGGAAAGAGCAGGCAGGACACTTGCCAAGTGCTCCACAGCCTCAGCCCTTGTTGCTGGCCATCAAGTCCCAGTTGTCACCTAGCATGTCACTCATACCATAGCCTCAGTCTTTCTTGGCCCCTCCCAGACTCCTGCACCTGGACAGCTTAGGCATATCTCGCCTAAGTGTCCTGGGGCAATAGTGTCCTGCGGTACCACCTAGCCCCAGGGCACACATGGACGAAAAGGACAGACTTCTGGTAAACACACAGTTCCTCTGCCACTTCTGGGTCCACGGGGACACAGGTATTGCCCTTGGGTTCACCCTGCCATCACTCCGAGTTGTTGCTGGAGGTAGAGGTAGGTGATAAAGTCTTGGAGACGGGGCCAATTTGTCAGTGATGGACCCTGAGGAGCCCAGGATGGGTGCCTTTGAGGGCAAAGGTCAAGAGACTGCCTAAGGTCTGAAGGAGACTAAGGAGAGGGGAAGGTAATTGTCATACACCTGCACATATGAGCATAGGCATCTGTTATCACAGATCACAGAAATGCTTGGTGAGAAGGCACTGGCAGCAGGGGGTACAGGGGTGCAAGCACCACTGGGGGGCTAAAGTATTCATATGAGGCTCTCATGGCAGAGCATCTGGGGCCAGAGACACTTTATGACATGCCACTATCCCAACACAATGGAGACCAGCTCCTAAGAGGGTGGCTGTGGTCCCGGGACAGCTTTCATACCCCACATCTGTGTGCACACAACCACTCTATCAGCTGCCGTCTAGAGCTACCCTGCCTGACCCCAAACACTAGGACTCACCAGATCTGCAGGTCCAGGGTCACTTTCCTCCGGTTGCCTTTGTCCGTGTGTGCCTTGACGCCGTTCACCTTGGGACACTGGAAAAGATGACAGAAGGGCTATGGGTCCTCTTCTTGCTTTCCCTTACTGCCATAGCTATTTACCAGTATCCGCCCTATGAGGCCTTGGCCTGGAGAAGAAGCCAAGGGACAGTAGGGTCCTAGGATCGCCTCATATGCTCACAGCCCAGCCCCAGACAACAGTAAAATAGGGGGAGTCAAATAAAGAAGTATGTTCTCACTGATAACTGGATATTAGCTATAAAGAACAGAATACCCACGATACACCCCACAGACCCAAAGCAGTCAAACAAGAAGGAAAAGCCAAGTAAATGTGCTTGAATTCCACTTAGATTGGGAAACAAAGTAGTCATGGGAGGCAGAGGCAAGGAGGGATTTGGGTGGGAGTCGGGGGAAGGAGAATAGGGAAGCAGAATCAGGTGTGGGAAAGGAGCCGAGAAGGCCAGGAGACTGAATGAAAATCTGCAACTGCGGGGTGGGGGTGGGGGTGGGGGTGGGGGAGGATTTCAAGGCAGTCCCTGAGACCTGGGATGGGGAGGCTCCCAGGAGTCAATGCAGATGACCTCAGCCAAGATGTGTAACAGCGGGACATGGAACCTGAAGAGGCCACCTCCTGTAGCCAGACAGGACCCCAGTGCAGGGATAAGGATACCAACCCACCCACAAAACTCTGGACGCCAAATCTGTCCTGTCAAAAAAGAAATGTAGGGAAGAAAATGGAGCAGAGACTGAAGGAATGGCCAACCAATAACCAGCCCAACTTGAGACCCATCCCATGGGCAAGCACCAATCCCTGACACTATTAATGATGCTCCATTATGCTTACAGACAGGAGCCTAGCATAACTGTCCCAAGGGAGGATCTGCCCAGCAGCTGACTGAAACAAATTCAGAAACTCAACAGCCAAACACTAGATGGAGGATGGAGACCCTTATGGAAGAGTTGGGGGAAGGATTGAAGGCCCTGAAGGGGATAGGAACCCCATAGGAAGACCAACAGTGTCTTCTTACCTGGACCCCTGGGAGCTCTCAGAGACTGAGCGACCAACCAAAGAGCATACATGGATTAGACCCAGACCCCTGGCACATATGTAGCAGAAAGCTGCCTTGTCCTGCCTCTGTGGGAGAGGATGTGCCTAATCCTGCAGAGACTTGATATGCCAGGGTGGGAGGATGCCCAGGGGGCCTCACCCTCTTAGAGGCAAAGGGGAGGGACTATGTGAGGGGGACTGGGAGAGGGGCAGCATTTGGGATGTAAATTAATTAATTAGAAAGAAGGGAAAGAGGGAGAGAAAAAGAAGGGAGGGAGAGAGAGAGGAGAGGGAGAGAGAAAGAGAGAATAACCACTCTGCCCTCACCCCCAGGGTGGGACTACAGGGGAGGGTAGCAAGTTCTCCTGAAGAGAGTTTAACCTGAGTGTGCCAGATGGCCAGGAGCTGGTCTCACATGGGCATGAGGACAGCAGGGTCACTGCCTGGAGGACTCAATTCATTCTGTTTCCATCTCCCCCTCTGCTCACTGTTCGTTCTCTCAAGTACTCTGGTTAAAACTAATAGTAAAAACTAAATTTTATTTGTACCTGAACTAGTAATATGCATGCCAAAGTGCTGAGAGGAAAGTTCATTGATCTATTTAGCTTTGCAGAGAAAGATTAATATAAAGACAGATACATGGATATATTTAAATCGAACACAGCAAGAGATTAACATCTGTACAATTTAGAAGTCGTTTGTGAAGCTCATTAAAAAAATCCATTAAAAAGTTAAATGTTTGGAAAAATTGATAATAAATTATTGGGGGAAAAATCCAATTGGTCATACAAGGAAGGATTCCAATACATTTCTATTCACCCCACAGAAAGTGCTCTTTTAGAATATACTATTGGTGCTGGAGAGATGGCTCCGTGCTTAAGAGTGCTTGCTGCTCTAGGTGACCAGGGTTTGAGTCTTAGAACCTTACACAGAGCCCGCCCTTTCCTTCTCCCCAAACCCTTTTCTGGGAGCCTCTGGCACACCTATGGTGCCTGTAAACTCACTCAGGCACATACATAAAATCTAAAAATGTATTAACCTCTGAATAGGTTCTCAGAGCATGGAGCATAAATATAAAAAATGTATTAGGGGGATATGTCCAGGAGTTCATTACGAACAAAATGTTTATTCTATATCTGTGGTTAGTTTTCTCACATTTATTTAATATTCACTTGATATGTTTAGTTTTAGACTCTTTATGGTACCTGAAATTGAACCCGAGACCTTACAGTTGCTAAGCAACTTTTAATTTTATATTATTTTTCTTTTGGACTCCCCAGAATAGTAAAAGCTGCAGAGGGCATATGCAGCCTGGCTCTGCCCTGGCCTCCCCAGAGGCGTGGGCTAAGGGAAGGGTGACCTCCCCGGAGGTGTGGCCTCCCGGGGCGTGGCCTCCCCGAAGCGTGGGCTAAGGGAAGGGTGGCCTCCCTGAAGGTGTGGCCTCTCTGAAGGCGTGGGCTAAGGGAGGGGTGCTATGCTCAGTCACCTCTTCTCAGTGACTGCTGGGAGCAGAGAATTGCTGGGCAATACCTCACCTTCAGGGACACACTTGGGACACATGCTCTATGCCAGGCAGGATAACCCTGGCCCAGGCCCACAGCTAGCTAAGGCACCAGGTTACATCGTGACTTCCACATGTGGGACATTGCTCACACCGCTTCAGAGTCTACTTGAGGCCAGGCCTGTTGTTCGTGTCACAGAGCAGCCCTTAGAAGCGGGTCCTTTCCTTTTATATGGTAAGCAACTGGAACTTAGAGAAGGTAGGTCACTGATCCAAGCTAACTCAAGCACAGGGAAGGCTAGAGATACTGGCAAATATGAATGGCGGGACAGGACAAATGCTCAGGGGCATCCTGGGAGAACTCCACAGTCATCAGTGGAAGGAGGGGAAATGGGGGGATGAGGGAAATAGAGGAGATAGGCATGATCTAAGACCCTGACCTTCTTTGTGGGCCTGTCACAAATAACTAGACAGAGGTGATCACAGCAGGCACTGAGGTTAACAGTTACAACCGGTCCATCTTTGTACCTAGCTGGCTCCCTTCATACATGCTTCCACAATTCCTAGAAAGAGAGGAACTATTTCCCTCTGCTTCCTTCTGGCCCTGGTTTCCATGGGACCTAGAAAGTTGGGTAGGAGGACAGGAGGGGAGGTCTGTGCGCTGAGGCTGACAGACAGGGAAACACAGGTTCTCTGGGTCCCAGAGGGATCCTTGTAATCAAGTGACTGACTTGAGCTAGGAAGAACTGGGAAGAAAGGACAGAGAAAAGACTCCCCTGCAAGTCCAGGCTGACCCCACTGGGGCAGTACCAACCTTCTGCCCAAAGTAGAGCTTGGTGAAGGTGAAGGTCCTGAGGTGGACACTCTTCTCACGAATCTTGGGCTCCAGTTTCTCCCGGACCTTGTTCTCCATGATCATGCTCAGGTAGGGCCAGATCTGTGTGATGATCTGCAGGTAGGGACAGAAGCCCTCGGAGGTCAGACCTCTGCAGCCTGGCCCCATGGGTGGAGTCCGTAGCCCTCATGTTGCCTGCCCACTAGCCTCCCACCTAGCCATCGATCGATTCTGCAAACACCCAAGGCCAGCCTCAGGTCCCACTGCTGTGCAGAGGCTGAGGTGCATCTTGCAGGGTACCATGGAAACACACTTCCATTTAATTCAGTAATACAAAGCCATCCAATTTGAGCTAAACCACATTCCCACTCTGCATTGCAGCTGATATGCAGAGTAACAGACGCTGAGGGTTTAAGACAAAA
>NW_022196906.1:92910797-92929920 GCF_008632895.1 Mastomys coucha
AAAAAAAAAACAGTGACAGAACAGACTGATAAATTGTTTCCGGTGGGTATAATTTCTAGAAGCCAGCAAAGGCAGCCTTTGGTCCATTGCTGCACCAGGATGAGTCACGGGGCTGGTCTGAGAGCCATGCTTGGGACCTAGTTCCTTCTGATACCGGGGCCAAAGATTCCCTTGCTCTAGTCCCTGTGCAAATATCAAGTGTACTTATATAAACCCAGATGGTCTAGCCTACCACACACCCAGCTGGTTGGTACAGCCTATGGCTCCTAGGCTATGAACCTGCCCATCAAGTTACTGAGGTGAATGAATACTACAGGTCAACTATGACACAGCAAGCAGTGTTTGTAAACAGAGCCACGCCTAGAAAAGACGTGGCTGAAACACTAGGCAGGAAATGCTCAGCTCCACTATAATCAATGGGACCACTATGGTATTTGGTTCACTGTTGACAAAAAATGATGTCGTGCAAAATGATATTGCCACAATGTTTTCATTTTTTCACAACATATGTGTGTACGTGTGTACGTGCACGCAGGTGCATGCACACACACTTGCACCATAGCACTCATGTGGAAGTCAGATAACTCATAAGAGTCTGTTCTCCCCTACCATGAGCATTATGGGAATGGCCAAGCACCCTTACCTGCTGGGCTAGTACACTGTCAAGGCACAATGTGTTTAACTGACCTCTAGACTATTTCCGTTTCCTTTTTAGGAGTCATGAACAATTTCTATTGTAGCAGGTGTAAAGTGAAGGCATTGGTTGTCAGGGGTAAGTGACAGTAAGAAAGGCTTTGGGCTTCAATATAAAGTTCCTCTCACCCCACTGTGTTCCTTCCTTTCCATGATCACGGCAGAGCCTGAAGGTATGGGGCCAGGAGCTCATGTGACTACTTCCTCAGAGGCCTCTCCCATGCCATTTTCCTGGGTTCTCCAGAGCTTCTGGCACACACCCTCACATGGGGTTCACATCCACGGCTGCCTCCAGGGCAGCACAGCACTCAGTGTGGACGTAGGCTCTGCAGTGACCAGGACCTGACTGGCATGCGCAGGAAGGGCTCTGCAGAGTGCACCCTAGAAGCCTGGCACCCAGCTCTTCATCACAGAACCAGGCCACTCCTAAGGCAGCAAGCCATTTCCTCTAAATTCCTCCTGGAGGCTCGAGGCTGTTTCTGATGCACTTGGCACTGACATTTCCAGGAATGTGAGGGAATCAACCTTGGCTTAACAACCATAAGGAGGGCCAGCTGGTACCTGACCTAAGTGAGCGCTGCTGTGGACCAAGGCTCCTCCCAGGGCTAAGGAGTATCTGAGAGTCAGGAGCATACAGGTACAGGCTGCGGGGGAGCCCTCACAGATCATGCCAGGGGCATGGGACTCGGGCTTCTCATCTGGAAAGTCAGGGTTCCTGATGCTCACGGGTCAGAAGCAGGGCATGGAGCAGTTAGCCAGCACAAGGGGAGTTCCCTTAGGTGACCTTCCTCCAGGGACCCATACTCACCCTGAGCCTGGGCAGGGATCATAATTACTCCCGTTTCCCAGATAAGGAAACTGGCTCAGAGATGTTGGGCGAATTGTCCAAGGTTGCACAGCAGTGGTTTTGTAGCTGGGCTAGGAGCCACGTGGAATCCAGAGACTGTGTCTAATTAGCTTGATCCTTTACTTAATGATCTCGAGGGGAGGGAAATAAGGGTTGTACTTTTCTCTATACATTTTCTCTATTTTTTTTTTTTTTTTTTTTTTTTTTTTTTTTTGGCCTTTCCCCTCAGGGTGGCTAGAGTAGGAAAGGGAGGAAAACATGTCTGTGAATGAACTAATGGGGGACACCTGTCACTCAGGCTCAGCCTGTCACTCAAGCTGGGCAGTGAAGGGGCCTCTCTGCCCATCCCTCACAGAAGTCTGAGGTTTGGGTCTGCACAGCAATTCCATCAGCATGACTCGGGAACTCTTGATGGTGAGTAACTGAAGCGTTGCAGCGGGGATGCCCCAGCCTGCAATGAATCCAGCTGTTCTGCCCGCCCACATCCCTGCCCGCCCATGGTCTTACCTTATTGGCCCACTCCACACGTTCCACATCTGGGAAATGTATCTAGAAAAGAGAAAACCCAAGAGGAATTTAGGCAAGAGCCACATGCTCCTAGCAAGAGGCCTGGTAAGCTGGGTCCTGCTGCCTGGAAGGTAGATGGCTCCGTGAATCCCGGCCCCTTGCCCGTGTCTGGTGTCCTGCCTCTGCAGAGGTCACAAGGGTGCCAGCATCCACTGCATGCCCGGCCCTGCCAACTCAGAGCCAGTTTGCTCCCTTAGCTCTGCTTTGGTTTCACAGAAGTGCCTCCTAGGCCTGAGGAAGACTCCGTGAAGTTTCTCTCTCCTCTTGGTCTCCTGTCAGCTGTGTTGAGGTATGCTGGAGATTGCTCCTTTACTTATGTGGTAGACACCCAAACTCCTCTGGGTTAATAAGCAAGTTTGCACCTCACAAATTTTATATTCTCATTTCAAGGAGCTAAGTGATGTATTCTATGTCAACAACAACAGCACCCCAGCAAATGCAAAACTCAGCTAAACAAAAAAGAAATTCAGAATTTTATCAGATGTCACCACTCCTTGACAGCCATCTTCAACGGGGTGCCATTTTCAGTAGCCACTAGGGGGTGGTGTGTGGCTGTCGTAAAGTACCTACTATCCTCTTTACTCTCAGGAGTCCCACCCAAACCCCACCCACCCCCCAATCCCCGTCTCCAGCAGAGAAGACACACATAGCCACTTAGCTTCCTCTAGCTCCCAACCATTCTTCATGCTCCTGGTGGGGTCTCAGGATGCAAATTCACTTCCACATGACTTGCCTCAACCCAGTGATGTCCTCTGGGTCTCTTAGTCCAACCACCCACCAAAGTCCTGCACAGGCCAGTTTCCAGGGTGTCAAACATTCACCCTCACTCAGCCCCCTCCCTGTTTTCTGGGACTGCTTTTTGTCACCACTTGTCCCACACTTCACTTCTGGGTTCCCCAAGTAGAGAACAGATGTCCATCCCTCTTAGGTGTCTGATGGTTCTCCGCTGTAGAACTCAGTACACTTTATTGAGTATTAGTCTCATGTCCTCTCCCTACCAGCCTGGAAATGTGTAGCTCCCTGATACAAACTTTCCCTATCCTAGGATGTCCTAATAAACACTTGTGGGAGGAAGGAACATGGATGAACGTTGAATGGATACATGCAGGCATGAGGGGAAGGCTCTTGCTCTCAAGAGTGCTCAGGGCCATGAGGGAAACAGTATGCAGAGAGCAGACCACCTGAGCCCAGAGAAAGACAGAGACAGGACGAAGGGGCCAGGAGGGATCAGCTTCAGTCCAGCCCTTACTAGCACAATTGCTTTTTTTGTTGGACCGTTCACCCTCCATCCCAAGCCTGCCATCATCCCTGCTCTGGCACACAGTGGGTGTGGACCCTTCCACATTCCCTCCCCAGGTAGTTCTACATCCTTGGGAGCTGAGTTGTTCTGCGTCTGGACCCTGGAGGCCGATCCAGCCTGGCAGGTCTAACGATGGCCACCCACGGGAGCTGGTCCAGAGTAGATTCCTAAACCGCCCGGCACCGCCTGAATCAGAGTGCACGGGGGTGGGGCCCTCTGACTTATTTTTAACAAGCTCCTGCAGAGATTCTGGAGCTCAGCTGGGGCTGGCTCAGAGATATCGAGCAACAGCCCACGCTTTGTGTTACAGTGACCCTCGCCCAAGAGTGTGGGAGCCACAAAATGATTAGACTCACATCCCTGAAGTGGCCATGGTCTCTCTCTCGGCTTACCAAACCTGCCTTCGGAGCTCTTTACCAAAAGGACACTCACAAGTGGTTGGAAGCCCCTGGATGGCAATTCCATCTAAGAATACAAGACCGCTAGGGCATCCAGTCTGGTGGCCTCCTGGGGGGCTCCTTCAGGACCTGTCTTCAGCCTGGTGAGTGCCAACACAGGAGCCAATTCTCTGCCCCGAGTGAACCGAAGACAGAAGCCTGACATTAGCAGGCTCTGGTGTGAAAAGGTCACCAACCTCTTTCCCATGAGAACTGGTCTTTTTTCATCTTTCTGAAGAAACCTCTCCTCATGCCAAATTCTCAAGGCTATCCTAAGTTTTTATCTGTGGCTTGTATATTTAGAACTTACTCTCCCTGGAATTTTTTTTAAATAAGGATATAATTTTATGTCTCTGTCCCACTTCACCTAAGGCAGTCTTAACCACATTACAACAAAGCTGGTTGCACACACCCTTCCTGTGTGATCTGGAACATGTCTCTAGTCAAGCTTCACCCCCATTGGCTTGTTTGCCTCTTCATACTTTCAGTTACTGTCTTTTCAAAATGACAGTGAGATCCTCACTTTTTGTTTTCCAAACTTATTTGGATAGCGGCAGCTGTGTTAGTCAACAGGGTTGCATTGCTCTGATAAAACACCTGAGACAATCAGATTATAAAGAAAGAAAGAAAGGTTTAGCTGGGCAGTGATGGCACACGCCTTCAATCCCAGCACTTGGGAGGCAGAGGCAGGTAGATTTCTGAGTTCGAGGCCAGCCTGGTCTACAGAGTGAGTTCCAGGACAGCCAGGGCTGCACAGAGCAAAAAGGAGGAAAGAAAGGTTTGCTTAAGTTCCCAGAGTCCCAGAATCCCATCAGAGAATACCCACAATATATTAGCTTCCTTCTAAGCCTCACCCCTTATGGGCTCAGTCACCTTCCAACTGGACCGTACTGAAGACCAAGCCTTTGCTATAGGCTTTGGGGGGGATTCCAGATCAACCCACTGCAGAAGGTATTTGTTCTCCCTTAGGAACACTCGTCAGATAACTCCTTTTTGCAGTTTTTAAAACTGGGTTTTGCAGTTATTTAAAAAAAAAAAAAATCAGCATCTTACTGTCTGAGAAACCTTGCTGAAAATGAATAGTTCTAATTGTTCCTTGGTTTTCCTAGGTTATTTATTGGGTTTTAGTCATGTATTTATTTCTTTTAGGCAGGGCCTCTTGAAGCTCAAAGTTGCTACATAGCTGAGGCTGGCTTTTAATTCCTGAGCCTCCCACTTCTGTCTTCACAAGCCAGGACACAGATACAAGCTTTCTCTCATATCTATCTCCAGGAACAATGTTTATCTTCCTTTCTTGCCGCCCTTGTCTTCCACATTTCTTGCACTTTACCTTATCAGTCAGAGCCTGGGCTTGAGAAGCAGCTGTGAGGGAAAAAACCTAGCAGCTCTGCCTGGGTTTTGGCCTTCAAGGAAAGGAAAGGCTCTCCGGTCAGCACACGTCAGAGTAGGGGAAAGCTCTCCCAATCTCCTGTGTGCTCTCCTTACACGAGAGCATTTAGGATATCCAACAGCTTCTGTTGTCTACTGAGATAATCATGACCTTTCGTAGTTATCCCATGAACGTCATTAGTGTAAGTGACAACGCATTTTAAAGAGAGCCGGCTCTCACTCAACAAGAGGAAACCATGCGTGATGCCGGAAACCTAGCCAACTACCTGGGACTGTGAAGTCCTGGATCTTGGAGGAGAACCTGTAACTGAGACTTAACTAAACCAGCATAATACTTAATTACATTCTAAAGATTTGTCCTTGTACCCCCAGAAAAGTGTAGTCCCCACCCTTCATGAAAGAAACTTCTCTCTACCACAGATGGAGACCATTACAGGAAAGTCCACGCAGTCAAAATGCAGGGCTGCGGAGCCCAGTCCCAATAGATACATCTACAAAACAAGCCCAGCACCTAAGGCTCAGGGGTCGTTTGCAGAAGAGGGAGCAGGGGCAGACAGTAACAGCCAGAGGATCAGAGCCCAGCCCCCATCCACCCCACCCCCACCGCCAGTTGTGTCTGTGTGTGTGTACACATGCATGTAGAAGCCAGAGGTCACCATCTGATATTTTCCTGCTCCCTGCATGAAAATGTGTCTTCTAGGAATGTCAACAGCTACACCCATAAAATCTCACCAGCATGGCTACCTAAACACAGCTGAGCAAGAACAACTCATAGACATGCTAAGCTGGATAGAGGAAGCCTATGAGCTCTCAGCTGTACACAAGAACTACAGGCAACTAAGGAGCTTGAAGCTGGGGAGACAGTGTTCCCCAGGAAAGAGCACACATACTGGTTGGTCATCGAAGCGAGTGAGCATCCCTGAACACACGCAGCCAAGAGACCTTATACAGGCTGAGCAGGTTGTACTGGCGTGTTTAGGGATATAGATGTATAAATACTATACACACACATGCAACAAGAATTAAGGACAAAGAGGCCGTGAATTTAAAGAAAACAAGATCGGAGGAGCTTAGGAGGGTTTAGAGGAGGAGGAGGAAGGAGGCAGGGCAAATGATGGTAGTTATAATCTCAAAAGCTGTAATTTTTTTAAAAGGAGAAATAATTAAAATAAAAATTAAAAAAAAAAAAAGAAAAGTCATCTAACTCCTGGGATAAACTCCACTTGATATAATGGTTTGCTTGGGCCTTATATTTCTGGGATTCAAAATGGCACCTCAAAATCTCTCTTCCTCTGTGTTTCTCTCTGCCTCTGCCCCCATGCCCTGTGTGTGTGTGTGTGTGTGTGTGTGTGTGTGTGTGTGTGTGTGTGTGTATGCGTGTGTGTATGCGTGTGTGTATACATGTAGAAGCCAGAGGTCAACACCTGGTGTTTTCTTCAATCATACTTCATCTTAAATTTCAAGATGGGTTCCCTCATTGAACCCGGAGTTCACCAGTTCAGCTGGATCATGGGTTCTGTTCCCAGCATCCACACAGTGGCTCACAACCATCCCTAACTCCAGTTTCAGGGGATCTGATGCGCTCTTCTGACCTCCCTGGGCATCAAGCACACACATCACATGGTGTACATATACACATGTCGGCAAAACATACACAAAATAAAATGAATAAGCCTAACAAGAAATAAATGCATAGATTTAAGGTTTCTATAGCTCTCAACTACTGTTTAATACTACTTCTTTATAGAGTGAACCAAGATGGAACCTATTGATAATTCTCCTGTGGGCTAGTACATGATTAACTTCTGTGACTGCCCCAAGGGTGACTTCTTAATTATGTCTTGCTAATATGTCCTGCCTTGTGTTTATTTTATTTTTTGCTTGATCAGCTGTTCTCAGAGAGGGACAAAGGAAGATTTCCAAGCCCATCTACTTCCCCATGGCAGCTGCCAACTTCGACTTCAGGTTTGTTTCACAATGTGAAATCCATTTGCCCATGATGGCATCTAATTAGCACCCTGTGCGAGCATGCATCACCCTTTACGGCCTTCAGACTGTGTTAAACTTCATGTTGTCTAGTTAAGTCTTCTCTCGCTCCAAGTTGCTTGGTTATGGGGTTTTTTTTCTATACCATTTTCAACAGTTTTTTAAAAAAAGATTTTGAATCATGTATGTGTGCGTGCATATGGAATATATGCACTTGAGTGCTGAGTCTGAGGAGGCCAGAAGAGAGCTGTGGTTACAGGCCCATGTTGTGGGCACCCAACACAGATGCTGGGAGCTGAGCTCAGGGCCTCTGCATAAACAGTAACTTCTATTAACTGTGGAACCTTCTCTCCTGCCCTCAACAGTTTCGTTCTCTTAAGTTTTCCTTTTATTAGCTTATGAAAAAATTAAATTTGGGACTGGCTGGCGATGGCAGTGGGTAAAGACACCTGCCCCTAACTAAGGCCTGATGATCTGAATTCAATCCCTAAAACTCATGGTAGAAGGAGAGAACCAACTCTCCCAAGTTATCTTTCTGCCTCCACATGTTCTTACACAGAGAGAGAGAGAGAGAGAGAGAGAGAGAGAGAGAGGGGAGAGAGAGAGAGGAGAGAGGGAGGGAGAGGGAGAGGGAAAGGGAAAGGGAAAGAGAGGGGGAGAGACAGATAGACAGAACGAAAATAAGAACATAAAATAGGAAGATAGTTTACAGTCTTTAAAAACCAATCAGGTTCCATTATGATATTTTAAAATCCTCCTTGCTGTTTTTCTCCCTTCTTCTTCCCCGTCCCTCCTTCCTGCATGCCCCCTCCTCCCTGGTGCTCTCTCTTCCACTCATGTCATGTGTAACTTTTGTGCCTCTCCCTTAACTGGCAGTTTTGTGGTTTTGATGAGCTTTTGCGGTTCTTTACCTACGATGGTCTCACTCCTGCCTGGGGTAGAGCTGGCACAGATTTCGCCCAGCCTGTGGGCTGTTTCCCCTTCCGATACTTTCTCTTGCTGTGCAGAAACATTTTAACTTTGTGCCGTTACATTTGCTGATTCTGGTGCTGCTGGAGTCTCATTCAGAAAGGTCTTGCCTAGACGGACAACTTCAACTGTGTTCCCTTTGTTCTCCTCTAGCAGTTTAAGAGTTTTGCTTTATTTTTTAAAAAAAAGTCTCTGCTGGGTCTTTGGTTGATTTTTGAGCATCCTGCGAGATGCAGGTCTAAGGCCATTCTTCTCTGGGTGGCTACCCAGCTTCCCTGCACATTTGTTCCCCCAGTGTATGCTTTCTTAATTTTTAGATTTAATTCATTTTATTTCCATGTAATTTGCCGGCATGTGTGTGCGCACAGTGTAGGTACTTGGTGTGGTACTTGCAGCTGATGGCTCTCTGGCGTTTCCTAAGTGGAGTTCTTTCACCAGAAGACAGACTCATCTCTCTCCTGTCAGGAACCCATTAGACTAAAGATAGAGCCGAGCTCTAAGCCTGGGTCAGCAGGACTGACCTGGAATGTGGGGAAGATCAGGGTTCCAGAGACAGAGGAGATTTGGAACCCAGCTGTGATCAGCCATCACACAGCTGGCTCTCCTAGGCAGCTGATGGCAAGATGCCTACAGAGCTGATGGAGGCGGGCTAGCCAGCAAGTGGAACACCACCGGCCTGAGTGCTTGGGTCACCATGGAAACAGAAAGATGGCAGCCACAGCCCAAGCTTAAGAGCCATTGAGCATACTCTTGACATATTTAGAGGCAGCAGAACCTAACGGGAAAACGTCCATTACCAGGGGCCTTTTCACAGCAAGAGTTTGATTGGCATCCCCCCCTGAGCTTGCTGAAGCACCAGGATAGTCTGAAGAGATAGTCTCATGGGGTTTTAGTTGTCATTCTTATCTGGCTGTGTGACATTATGTGTGTATGTGCGTGCGTGCGTGCATGTGTGTGTGTGTGTTTACTCATGAGTCTATGAAAACATAGAGAAATGATAACATGTATTATCTTTCTGTTATACTCACGTAAAATTCCTAAGTTTCTGAGGATCAGAGAGGGTCGCAAAGGAAGATAGATGGTGGCTCAACATGGGACAGAGACCCTCGGTCACAGAGCTTTTGTTCCAGTGCTCCAGGAAGAGGAGTCTCTGAGGAACATTCTGGAAGTGATTCTCCAACATTTATAGAAAATCAAAACAGGATACTTCCTGGGATGCTCCTTAAATGGGGAGGGGGGACTTTCTCTTAGGTCCTCAGGGGTTCTGATTCCAGAAAGCTGGCCACCACACCTTTACCAGGCATGGTTCTGATCTTGGTGGCGGGTGGAAAAGAACAATGAGGCCATGCTTTCCTGACTGGGGGTACTGGGGGAGTCTTCTCAGACCCAGGAGGAAGCAGTTCCTCTGCTGCCTCTGGCCATGCTTCCAAAGTCATTGCCTGGATGTCAGTTCTCCTGGGTGACACAGCTGTCACTAAGTGCTTGCCCTCTGGCCCTTAGCTCTTCCTTTACAAGGGCCCTTCTAAGGAAGAGCTGGAAGGCAAATTCTGGATAGGAATGCTGGGACTTTTCTTGCCCTACCAGACCTGCCTCTGCAATGGAAAGTGTAGCCAAGGACTTAGAGGAATGGGTTCTGGCCTGGTCTTTGGCCTCAGGTTCTGCTCTGCTCATATATATGATCCAAGGGATATAGGAAGTGAGCCTACTTCTAAGTGTGTTAGGGTTCTGACCTGCTTCATTCCCAAAGAAACTTGTACACTACCCAAACTATACACCACAGGCAAGACTGTGCCTTTAAAAACAGGCCTGGCGCATGGCCCAGCTATGAGGATCATTCCTGGGGTGCATGTAGAAGCCAGAAAGTCAAAGGACAACTTGGGGGAGTCAGTTCTCTCCAACATATGAGTCCTGGGAATCAAATTAATGTTGTCAAGCTTGGCAGCATATACATGACCATAGGCTGATAATTTTACCAAACACATTTTGACTACAGTAATGGAGTTCTGGCCTGGTCTTTGACTAGAGTTTGAGGAGGAAAATATGAGCAAGCTCAGGTTCGAGTCAGATCCCTAAGCAGACAGAGCCCACCTTAGACACTGTATCCATCTTTAGGTAGAGATGTCTAAAACTTACTTAATACAGCCTTCAGGGACAGTGATTCCAAAGCAGTGAGGAAACAGAGCCCAGAGTGACTAAAAAGCCCCATCTTGAAGGGTCTGGTTTGAGGGTCTGAGTCTCTATGAAGGTTTGGACCACTAGATCCTCTCAGGAGGAGGCAGGATGCTGGATGAGGCATCACTTAAAGGGTCTTCCTGTCTCTAGGTGGATTCTGCTCCCTCCCTCTCATAGGGTTGATAAATCCTCCTATGAAACAGTATAGACAGGTGCATGTGCATGTGTGTATATATGCTTGCATACACACACACACACAAACACTCCTGCCTCATGGGTCTTCCTTATTCTAAAATTCATTCATACACACACACACACACACACACACACACACACACACACAATGGCCCCACCCAATGTTGCTACCCCTATCTCATGGTCTGATGAGATGAGACCCACACATTTGGGGTACTGTGCAGAGACGTCCTACAAAGGCTAGGCACTGGTCCTCATGCTACCCCAATTGGGACTGAAGACCACACACCTGGGGCTGATCCAGCGGCCTTTGTTGGAGAGCAGTCCTTTTCTTTTTGCTTATTTTTCTCATGAGGAAGCACAGCCCCTGCCTTTCTCCCCTTTTTGTTAGCAGGAGGGAAATATTTAGTCATGAAAACTCCCATTTTTACTTTTCTTTTTGAGACAGATCTCATTAAATAACCCGGGCTGGATTCAAACTTGCTGTTCTCCCTCGAGATTACAGACATGTGACACACCTGGCTGAGAACTACTTTTAAATTGACCCCTTTCTGCTCTAAATTACCCTGCTAAACGTGCTCACAGGGAAATAATTGCTCTGCCAACCTGTCTGGCGCTCTCCTGCAACCCCACAGGCTCATTAACACACCCAGCTGGCAAACTGGTCTAAACCAGCTGGAATTGAGCAGAAAGATCAGCTGGAACTCCAATAGTGGCCATCAGTGACCTGATTGATGCCCAGTAGCCTGCTAAGGATAAGGACTCAGAACTGTCCACAAAGTAGGTTTTCTCAGATGTGATGTGCATGTGTTATGTATGTGCATGTGTGTATGTGGGTATATGTGCATATGTGTGGGTATATGTACATATGTGTGGGTACCAGAGATCAACACTGGGTGCCTGCCCCATCTTTTTAAACCTTTTCATTTTTTAGTATTTAATTTATGTGCGTGAAAGTGTGTGTGTGTGTGCGTGCTCATGCCTGAATGCATATATGTATAAAGTGTGCATGCAGGTACCAATGGAGGTCAGACGAAGCATTGAGTCCCTTGGAACTAGAGCTGTCATGTAGGTGCTGGTCACCAAACTGGTGTCCTCTGCAAGAACAGTAGGCACTCTTAACCACTGAGCCATCTCTCTAGCCCTCACCTTATTTTCTGAGGCAAGGTCTCTCACTCAACCTCAGGCTCACCATTTGACTAGCCTCATTACCCAGTGAGCTTCAGAGGTCTACTGCTCCATCCCCCAGCACTGGGGTAACAGACATACGTGTGGCCACACCCAGTTTTTATGTGGGTGCTACGGGTCTGAGTTCAGGTTCTCATGCTTACATAGGAAGCGCTAGCCACTGAGCCGTCTCCCCAGCCCCAGAGCAGGTATTCCAGGAGACCTCAGTGAGAGTGTAAGTTGCCAGAAAGGTCAGTGATCTAGACAGGCTTGAGAATACTTAGAGGTTAAAAAAAATCATCTTCTTGCTCATCAGACTGATAAAGGCCCGAAAATAATAGCCATTGAGGCTGGTGAGTGGATAATGACTGGGACAAAAGTCTCTTTAAATGTTCGTAAGCTTTAAGTGGGGCTAGTGTCAAATCATCTTCTACATATTTACCTTTCTACCTGTAGATTAAGTCCAAGGGATGAGAGTAAGTGGAGCACTAACCTTAAGTGGATCATGCATGTCCCCAAAGTCAGGGAACATCATAGAAGAAGGGATAAGAAGATCACAGGAGTCAGCAATTGGGGGGAAATGCTGCAAAGCAGTGTCTTGGGGACCTGACAGAACCATTGCACTGGTCAATGTGGAGCCCCTGCGGTTGCCTGAGCAAGACCTGCGCAAGATCAAGCCAGTCAAACCTTCAGCAGGGACAGGGAAGTGGTCACAAATCCTGCCCCTAGCTGAGATAGTGAAAAGCTGCTGAAGTAGGCAGGTGGTTCTGTCAGGGGTACAGGCATGCTCTACCCGTGGATGGTCCTACAACCAGCCACACACAGGCAGCGCTAACTGGATTGATTCCATGGCACTCACATCTCATCAAAGAACCAGAGACTACACCAGAGACCCATAGCCAGTAATGTAGAGGATAGGTGCCCATGGGATGATCAAGGGACATCTGTAACACAGCCTCACATCCAAGGCTCAGGGAACACCGTAAAAGGTGGGCCAGAAAGACTGGAAGAGTGAGAGACAGGGATGTGGTTCCCATGGCTCTCAGCAATATGGCTGCCTGCACGAGACCCACAAAGACTATACCAGCCGACAAGCAAACATGGATGCAGGAAAAGCTCACAGGGTCCCAACCTTAGACAGAGAGCTAAGGGCTGCCAAGGAAGGGCAAGCCAGTTTTGGTTTCTTTCTTTCTTTCTTTCTTTCTTTCTTTCTTTCTTTCTTTCTTTCTTTCTTTCTTTTTAAGAATGATATTCCAATCCTAAGGTGTTAGCCTTAAACACATGCAAATAAGGGCAATATTAACTGGACTCATAGAATATGTGTATATAAAAAAATATAGACAAAGAGGTTAGTTATATATTCAGGAGGAGGTGTGAGGCGGAGGGAGACATGAGAAGAATTGAGATGGAAAAAATGCAAAATTCAGTGTGATGATATATAAAATCATCAAATTAAAAAAAAAGAAAGCATCGAGTTGGGAGGGATACATATCGGGGGAAGCTGGTCTGGGAGGAATTAAAGTGGGAGGGAGATAGGAGAACATATATTGTCCATATGTGTGAAATTCTCAAAAGAACAAATAAAAATATGTATTTAAAATAATCACAAGCTTTGACAGGAGTCTACACTAAGGAACTGAGAAAATTGCTAAGATCTATACAGTAGTTATAATATCATTAGCTCAGAGGGTTTTTATTTATTTACTATTGTGTTTCTAGATTTTTAAATTTTATGTGTGAGTATTTTACATGCAAGTATGACTGTGCATCATGTGTGTGCCTAGTAGTCCCTTTGGAGTTGAAAGAGGGAGTTGAAGCCCCTGAAACTGGAGTTACAGACAGCTGTGAGCCGATATGAGGGTGCTGGGAATTGAACCCAGGTTTTGTGGAAGAGCAGTCAGTGCTCTTAACCACTGAGTCATCTCTCCAGCCCAACAGGTTTTTAACTGAGGGCTGCTGTGTGCTGAGCCCCCAAGGCAGGAGCAGAGAGGACAGACATGGAGCAGCAGCCTCGCCTTGGGAGAGCATTCAGTCTGTTGGAAAGTCAGATGCTCAGTGGAAGGTACAAATCAGCTCGGGAGCATAAGCTGCTAAGTGTTCTGAGGGAGCCTGAGCCCACGGAGCTGCTCTGGGGGTAAGATGTAGGAGACTCAGACTGGTAGGGCACAGGGAGAAACTCCAGGCAGGCCTAGGAACCTTAGCTGGCCACATGGGGGTAAATATGAAAATACACTGTCAGTAGTAAAGAAACAGTCAAGTAACTGACAGTATATTCATATCATAGGAAGCACGGCTGTTACCGCCAGTGTTCTCAGAGAACGTTTGTAATAGGCTAAGACTATACAAATAATACTGGTGCTGGACAGGTGGCTTCGCAGTTAAGAGCACTGGCTGCGCTCGCAGAGAACCCACATGGTGGCTCACAACTACTGTAGCTGTAGTTCCAAGGGATCGGACACACTCTATGGTCTCCAGGGGCCTCATCAGGCATACATATGATGCACACACATACATGCAAGCAAACATGCATGCCCAAAGAATAGAAGTGAATCCTCTTTTAAACAAGGATTAAAAAGTGAGGAAAGGTTATAAGTTCATTTGGCTTTTAACTTTCACACAGTTCGTGCGCAGAAGTGCATTCAAGTAGAACCCTGTGTGGGAAAGGCAGGTTTTGAACTAGTTTATAACCATATATTTAAAAAAAAAAAAAAAAAAAAAAAAAAAACCCAAGCAATAACAAATGGCAAGGGAGAAATTTAAAAGATATTCAATGTCCTCTGCCACTGGGAAAGGCAAATTAAAGCTACTTCAACAAGATGCCACTTTCTGCTTGCTACTCGGATGACAGTCATCAAGAAAACAAGTGACAAGTGCTGGCACCGGGGGATGTGGGGAAAGAGGGAGCCTTACTTCCTGCTGGCGGGGTGTAAATGTGTGCAGCTACTAGGTAAGCCGGTAAAGGGGGGAGGGGTTCCTAGCGATGTGAAGCACCTGTACCTCTCTTTGGCCTACACAAGGACTTGAAGTTGGCAGACCACAGAAACCCTTTGCAATTCTGTTCAAAACAGCTGGGAAATTAGCGAGACAGAGAAAACGTGGTCCAAATGTGTATTCACGACCATAAAGAAAGATAAAAATCAAGGCCTCTGCAGGAAAACAGCAGAAAGCATTGCGTTAAGTGAAACAAGCCAGAATCAGACAAATACCACGCTTCCTTCACGTGTGTGATCTAGATTTAAAATTACACATAGCGTATATGTACACGTATGTATGTGTATATGTGGTCATGAAACCGGAAAGGGGATTAAAGGAGTTGGTGGGGGGTGGGGAGGAGGAAAGAGGGGGTCATAGAATACACATGATGTGAAGGGGTACCAGGGGAGGTAAGGGAACCAATGAGAGGAGGGGAAGCAGGACACCACGGGGGGAAGGGACAGTAGAGGGGGGAAGAGCAGCAGAAGGAGGAAAGACGATGAGAATAAAGTATAATGACATACATATATGAGAAGGTCACAATGTATTCTAACCTTGACATTTTGAAAAATAAAATAAAATTTTGAAGGGTGATTTTTTTTTTTAATTAAAAATAAGCATGTACAAAGGGACAGGTGGTGGATTATGGGATTTTGAAATGGTCCAGAGAAGTTCCTTGGTTTCAAGGACACATAACACATAGGTATAGGGTAGGAGTGGCCCTGTCGTGCTGCAGAGTGTGAGACCTGGGTCCTGGGTCCGGGATCCTTGGGAGACTAGAGAGAGCCAACTCTCATATGTCAGCTGGAGCACAAGGTATGTCAAAAAATGTTGCTTTGTCCCTCTAATAGGCCACACTGGGGTGCAGGATGGGACAACCAGACATATCTTTAATCCTGCCTCGGTATTAATTTATCAAGGAGGAGGAAGAAAAAGGAAGTCCTGCTCCCAGCACCTGTGAGCAGCTCTGTATCGAAAGTCTGTGTTCCCAGAAGTTAGGAAGCCCTGGGGCTCAGGTGGGAGACAGAAGATGCTACAGTTCAGATATGAGGTATCCCTGCAAAGGCTTGGTCTCCAGTGTGGCTGTGTGCAGAGGTGGGGCTTTGAGGAAGTGGCTGGATCACCAGGGTTCTGACATCGGGAACCGATTAGTCCCTGGTATTGTCATAGCTCAACAACATTGCTGGGAGATGAGGGAAACATGAGGAAGTAGGACCTGGCTGGAGGAGACAGATCACTGGAGGCATGCGTTGAAGGGTGTGTATGGTCCCATCCCTTCCTCTCCATGTGCATCGTCTATGTCACACTCACGCTCACACTGCCAACATGGACTCCCTAACCTTTAGCCCAAATTTCATGGATCTGGTTAACTCTGACCAGAAATCACTGTTAGTGAGCCAAATCCATCAATCCTTCCTCTAGAAACTGTTTCTCTAAGGTATTTGTCGAAGTGTTAAAACTATCACAGAAAGGCAGACTAGGGTCCCCAGCCCCTGTTCACCAACCAATACAGCTAGAATGTGATCTTCATGTTGTGACCCTCACAATTCTTCAGGAGGAAGCTCAAATCTCCCCAAGTCACCAGGGACATTCCCACAGAAGTGCCACCTCTGCTTGCCTCTGAGGTGCTCAACAAGAGGAAGCTAGCAATTGGCTTCCATTCCTTTCTGCCCCAGTGGGGAGGGGCCTGCAACATAGAAGGGCAGGGGTTGTTCCCACCCACAACACTAATCTGCATCGACCACGTGACCTCCTGGTCTTTGCTTGCAGGAGAGGTTGCCCCAGACTCCAAGCATGAATCAGAACTTCTAAATGAAGCCACAGAAAATCTCGGATAAATTTGAATTTTGTGAGATGTTGTTCTAGAATCTGCATCACCTCCAAACCTGCAGAAAGTTTTGGGTCGGGTCTCCCATCCTTTCCAGCGTCCTCAACTTCACGCCATAGCATCTCTGCTTCTAGGAAGGGCTCCTGGGTGGCTGCCTGCTTTAGATTCCACCCAGAGACTTTGAAACATCTTGGACCTCTGACATGTCTTGGAATAGACTGTTCTCATGGGCCTATGTGCCCACTCTGCTTGATGGTTCCTCGAGGGCAGAGGCCATGGGACACTCACGTCTGTGGCTCATCCTGCAGAACTGTGCCTCACACATTGCAAGCCCTCTATAAATGTTTGGTGACTGAGCAGAGGATGAATACACAGATGCCTAAAATCTCTGTGCTGGGCTTGGAGGAAAGAGACACCTACACTCAGTCATGCCTATTGCCCAATCCTGTTCTAGGACACTGTAAGTCCATGAAGCATCACCAAGACATGGGACCGAAACACAGAGGACATGACTTGGCCTCCTCTTCCTTCCTGAGGTTAGACCCAACTCTAAACTGACTTGTATGACTCTTGGAGCTGTGACAGGAAGTTCTCCCTGGTCCCACACGGCCATCAACTGCTTCGATGGTCCAGCATCAAGCTTTGTGAACTCATCTGAGAGTATGCAGGCTCACTGCACTAACTTGCTCTAATGAACAGCCATCAGCGAGGGCAGACCAGGATCTGTGGGTTCTAGAAAGGTTACTGTGTCCTCCCACAGTAAGAATGGCTAGCAGGGAGGGACAATCCAGGTCTGCTGCTGCTGCCTCCACACAGTTATCATTTTGAGTGGGTAGATCACCTCCCTGGTTCTTGTGTTGACATCCCCAGTCTTTTGGAGGGATAAGTAAGACAAGTTAGGGAATGGGTCTTGGTTGGGATTTGGGGGTTGGAGGTGAAAGCAGAGAAAAACTGACCTGAGGTTGGTTCATGGCTAAAAGGATTTTCCAGATGAGCTTCCCCTACAAATTCATTATTTTCAAAGAGGTTCAGAAGTCCTGAACCTGGTATACCCTGGTGAATACTCAGAGATGCTCAGGTCTATAGCTTCTCCCTTTTTCCATCAGCACCACCCTCCTAGTTCCCCAAGGGTTAACTGTCCCCAACAAGGCTGCCAGTTGATTGCTATCAGCTGGCAGTAACAAGCTGGGCTGGACCCAGAACCACACAGGCAGACAGACTGCCAATGTTTCCCACAGTTCTTCCCACCCTCTACCCTGCCCCCGGCTATTTGCCTACCAACTGGCTCTCATCCCTCACACACTCCATCAGACCAGGAGCCAGGGAAGGCAGTCACCAGTCTTCACTCCTTACCAAGGCAGAGCCAAAGGAAACAGCTGATAAATAAGGCATTATTATCATCAATGAATGGCTCAGTGGATGTCCTGGAAATGGGCAGACCGGTGAAGGCCCATTTCTATGCTAAGGAGGTGGCTGGGGCAGGGAAACAACAGATGCTGACCCCATGGACAGTCCTGAGGTCAGAGCAAGAAGGCCCCGCTCTGAAGGCCAGTAGGTGAATACAAACTACGGTACTGAAGCCAGCATCCCGGAAACCACAGAGCAAACCCAGCAAGAGCCAGGCAGAATGAGGTTTCCCAGAGGTTCTCAGTGCACCCCTCCCACCTGCTCCACTCCCTGTGGTCAACCAGCTCCAGAAAGATACATGCGCTTCTGGGACACTTGTTCATTAGTTTAATATTGGGAAAAGGTCCTCAGGGGGCTTAGAAAACTGAGAACCATAAAGCAACAACTTTTACTGAGCACCCATGGTGATTGGCTCTCAACAAGTGCTTTAGTTTGCTTGTTTTGTTTTGTTGTGAGATAGGAGGTCCTGGTGTGTCCTAGTATGGCCTCAAATTTGCTATGTAGTTAAAGCTGGCCTCGAGCTCCCGATCCTCTTGCCTCTAGTTCTAGAACGCTCAGACTCTTACAGGCATGTCTCGCTCTGAACTTGGGGTTTTCAAATATTCAATGCGTTGCAACCAGCACATGGAAGCAGAGCTTTGGGGGTTAAGCCACTGGTGTCAAGGGCTCTCTCCTTTGCATGTTAATCTCCACACTGCAGCCAGGGCTCCCTCACCCCTTGGGTTTGTAAGTAGTATGTGCTCCTACTCTGAGGTAGAAAAAAGAGGAAGTGAGCAGAATATTCAACCATGAGGGCTCCAGCTTTCCTACCTCGTCCTGCATGAGGCTGGTCAAAAGGCCACATTTGCATCAAGCTGTGCATCCTTCCCAGGTGGTCATGGGACAGTAACCTCTTTAGATTTGTTTCTCAGAAAGCCCAGGCATGTTGTCACCCAGCTCTCTACACCAGGAAGTACCCTAGAAGACCCTAGGCTCTGCCCTCAATCTAGAGGCCACAGGCAGCTATAACCCCCCTCCAGCTGCTCCTCATCTCCAGCTGCTCCTCATCTCCAGCTGCTCCTCATCTCCGGCTGTGCCCACTACTGCCAGGTTCAGATAACTTTCTCAGGTGGGTTCTCTGCCCTCTCATTCCTTCCCCCTTTCTGTGACACCTTACAAGGGCAGCCTTCAGAATCTGCCCCATTTCCCCAGTG
>NW_022196906.1:92929930-92949396 GCF_008632895.1 Mastomys coucha
ATCAACCCTGACCATGTTAGACAGGCCAAGCACACACTACTCCTCAGAGTGCTCAGTCCATTCCTCTAGGCTGTGTTCACAAGCCTCTCCAGGTCAACAGAGCCTGGGCTAGCATCACCACCTTAATCCCTAAGTTTACTAGGATCACAGTCAGCCAACCACAGCAGCTAAGAGTCCGGAAAACCTAGACTGAGGTAAAACCCTCTTGAATGAGGTCTAGGGACAACCTGATGTGACAATCAGTAAGGTGTCCACTGACCACCTGATTAGAATATCAGCAAGTTCCTGCTTCTAATTTTCCCAGGACTTCCATAACAATTACCAGTCATGCAACCACCTCGCACCTGAGGCTGGCATCCCTAAGCGATACCGACTTTCTCCTGTGTGTTCCATGGCCTGCTGGATCAGACCTGTTCCCATGGCTCCTACTCTAGGAATGAACCCACAGTGTGTAGCCTTATCCGCAGGCGTTTGGCCCCCTCAACCCAAATACATGTACTCCTGTATACAAAGCTTTAATGCTGAACCACACATTAGTGCTATGGGATAAACTGAACCACCACTCCCAAAATGCACGGGTTCTGTGTCCCAGTACCTCGGGATGTGACTGCATTTAGAGAATGTCTTGACAGATCTAATGAAGTTAAAATAAGCTCATTCGAATGGATTTGAATGCCTTGATGGATGCCCTTGTATGCAAAGTAAACACTGGGGCACAAGGACACAGATGGAAGTCAGAAGAATTCACCCACCGGCAGAAGAGAGGAGACCTTGAACTCATCACCTACAGACTACAGGACACTAAGTTTCAAACACTAAGTTTGTCCTAAGCACCACATCTGCGGTACTTTGCTGCAATGGCCTTAACAAACTACATGCAGGCAAGACTTAATTTCCAAATGAGATTAATAAGCCATGCTAACATTTTCTTCTCAATCACAGACAGGTGGGATGCTCTTAGATTCAGCTGCGTTTTAGAGTTCAGGCCACATCCAAAACATGCAAGCCAGCGGAAATGAGGAATCTGGGGGGCCTCCGCATATCTCCCCTGGGAGTCTGAGTTACAGGATACTCAGGGAAGCAGAAGCTTCCAGCTCCAACGGGGACAGGTCCGTCACACACGCTAACCCTCTGAAATGGACTCCCTTGGTCAATGTTTGTGAAACATCCAGTCCTAAGGACTGCCCAGCGTTCTTGTGCTCCGCCCGAGGAATTAAGCTGGAACTACAGATTTTGTTTTTTGAATGAACCAGGAGAGGTTTTCAGGACCAGATGCATTTGAGAAACCATAGCCAGGCCAGCCTGGACTGCGAGTGTGCACACGGACCGCTCAAACCCCTAGCATAAGAAGGGCAGTGGTCCACGCAGTCTCCCAGCTAGCTCTGCGGGGCATTCCTACCAGCTCTCGGCCGCCCGAGCCTTGTGCTCCTGTCACTGCTGTAGGTGTCCATAAACGTGTCACTCCCTCTCTAGTTCTTAAATCAACAGGCGGGTGGAAGAAGCTCCCTCTGTTTCCTACGCGAGCAACTTTGCGGAGTCCTGGACGCCCAGTTTTGATCCTGGGTGTGCCCCACCCCCGACTCTTCTCTGAAGCCGAGCCCTTACGTGAAGACCCGGGAGTGCGCCCCAGCTGCCCCCTCGGAAGCCCACAGCCCTCCGCCCGGCTCGGCTCACCCAGGCTGGCAAATGCTGGCCCCGCAGCTCGCGGCTGATGAACTCGCGCTCGTGCTCCAGGAATTCGAAGGCGGCCTCCAGGCGCCCCAGCTTCCCCCGGCGGTTCCGGCGCCACCACATCCAGAGCAGGGCGCCAAGCAGCAGCCAGGTGACGCTGAGCCGCAGGTAGCCCACCAGGTACACCGGTGCCAGGTAGAAGAGGACGCGCGCCACGAAGCTGTAGAGCTCGGGCAGTAGCTGGCCCGACAGGCGCGGTTCAGGGTCCCGCGAGCTCTGGCCTCTCTCCGGGACGTCGGGACCGCGGGGCGCGCTCGGGGCGCAGGGCTCCTCCGGCTGCATCTCGCTGTCGCCGTCCTGTCCTCTCCAGAAGCTTCAGCCCCAGCTCAGGTTGGAGCACCCCCTATGCCTGCGCACATCTGTCCTCAAGGCACGAGGACTCCGCAGCCACGCAGCTCCAGCTCTGCCAGCCTCTCCAAGCTCTAAGCTCGGGTTCCACCAGCCCCGGACTGCGGAGTCCGGGAATAAGGCCAGAGGGGTGGAGCTCGGGCAGGCAGGGAAATCCGGAAGTCTCCGCCACCAGGGGCGGGCCCAGGTGAAAAGGGGCGGGGTCAGCCCGATAGGGCCTTGAGGGCGTCCTGGGATTTTATCATCAGGCATAGATGTCAACAGAAGGGGTGCAGTTGTCATCTGGGATGAACTAAGCTTTACTCTTCACATGGACCCAACATGGATAAACATTACCTAAAACCTGTTCCTTCCACAGAGTATCATCTGGACTTTTTGCGAGGTGCTCTAGGCCAGCACTGGGTGGACCTGACCCTAAGTCTGGTACCACTCCCAGCTGGTCCTTAAGGACCTTAAAGCCTTGCTTTTCTCTCTTAAACTATTTGTTACTTAAGCCATCCGGACCCAGCTAAACTGAGCTTAGGGACCCTGCTGACCCCCTCATCCTCAGCATCATTTTCAGAACCCTCTCTGCAAAGAAGTCCGTCAGTGCCATTCTCGGACTGGGAGCTTCCAGGAGATCATCACTCATAGTCATTTGCTCTCTCTTGGTGTGCCCAGAGGGGGCAAACGACCTGTGAATGGAAAAAGAAAGGGGAAGCCAGCTTGAGGTGCTTGGGAATCTGTGAGCCTTCTGCTTCTGTGTAGCCCAGGCCGACCAAGAGGAGCATGGCTCCTAAATTCAGACAGTGACTCATCTTGTGGATGGCACATATTATAGGCGCCTATACAGGAGATCTCGACTGACAGTGCCCGGATGGTGAGACAGAGTCAAGAGGAGAACAGGCTTGGTTTGGAGTAATTTTATTCTCTCTCCACAGCCGATGAAAGGCTTAGCCTCGTGAACAGCCAAAAGACGAGTGCGTTCTCTTTCTTGCACCCTTCCCCACTCCCCTTCTCTTCCTCCTCCCCTCTGGATAAAATTACTTGGGGCAAGGGGCTGGAGAGATGGCTCCCCAGTTAGAGCACTTACCGCTCAAGCAGAGGACGCTAATTCAGGTCCCAGCCCCTACAACAGGCTCACCAAGTTCATAGAACTCCGGCTCCAGGGGATAACGTTGGGTACCACATTCATACATAAAAATTTAAATTAAGAATAAATTTCCAAGCCAAGCAGTGGTGGCACACGCCTTTAATCCCAGTACTTGGGAGGCAGAGGCAGGCAGATTTCTGAGCTCGAGGACAGCCTGGTCTACAGAGTGAGTTCCAGGACAGCCAGGGCTATACAGAGAAACCTTGTCTCGAAACAAAAACAAAAACAAGCAAACAAAAAGAATAAGTCTCCAAAAAGTTACTCATCAGAGTAAGGTTTTACAACAATGGGTATGATCCTTGTGGTCAGAATGCCTGAATCTCCCTCCTCTGCTCTTGGCCTTCTTGTCCTCAGGGTACCCAGAGATGTCAACCATAAAGCTGCTCCTTCCAGTGCCTTTTAAGAGTCAACTGCATTCAATCTTACTAAAGTTTCTGAAAAGTCCTACAGACAAAGGGGGGTAAACACAATTTAACCCAGTGTTTCTCCATTTAATTACTATGGAGCCCATCCCTCAAGACACTTCTCTCTTGATTGGTGCAGTTCAACAGAAGCTAACATGAGGTTATGTGTCAAGAACGCAGAGCTGTCTCCAGCAATGTGAGGTGGAAGGAGCACTCGGGATACATAGATCAAGATATTTCCTGTCAGAGCTCTGCTCCTCACCCATGTAGAATGCTGTACCTTCCCGCCAGTGTCCAGCACTGCAGGAACAGGTCCTGGTTAGACTGACAAACTCCCTGGGGATAGGACGAACTGCACCCATCAGCCCTTTGCCTTTGGTGCTCACAGGCCCACACCTCCTTACCACCTGGCTCAGTGTTTGCACAGAATGTGGAAGGTGCACACATGAGGGAGAGTTTGCTGTGGCAAAGAAAGTGGCTGGTTGTGAGTGCAATGGACACTCACTGAGGCGGATGTCCAACGTGAGACCCGTGTCATCCTTTGGGACTTTATTGCTCCAGCTGGATTGTTCTCTCTGTTCCTGAACACGCCACGTTCATTCCACAGCGGAGCTTTCAGGTTTTTCTCTGCAGAATGGCCTCCTCCTTAGTCCTCCATAGAGTACATTAGAGGTGAGAATGCTATTAGGTGTTTTCCATTTTACTAAACCCTGTTTATAACAACAAATTGCTTTCCCAAGTTAACTATAAGAGACTACGGAGAATATGGCATCTAAAATCTTATTCCCCCGTACCACCCGCCCCCCCACCACATACACACCTGAGGTCATGTTCGTGTTGAGAATGTGGCTGCTAGTCCTTCTCCTCACCAGGGTCTAGTTCTAATGTCCCGTGAAGGCTTTCTGGGGATAGACTGCAGCACAGTCCAGGGAGAAGCATGCCTTCCAGGGCTTGAGCCTGCACTCACTTGAGAGATCATCACACTACACACTTGCTCTGCAGAGAACGGCAGCTTCAATGGTGCTGCTGTCACACTTGAGGTGTAGCCTCATAAAAGCTAGAGTCCTAGCCCATGTCGAGGGGGAATGCTCCTTCTTGGAAATAGCCTTCTTGATTACATGTGAAATCAAGTCAAAATCACACCAGAATACGGTGAGCTCTAAACCCAACAATTACTGCCCTTTTAATAAAAGGGGAGCTTGGGGATGGGAAAAAGATTCAGTCAATGAAGTGTACTGTGTAGATATAAAGACCTGAGTTTAGATTCTCAACATTTATGTAAAAACCTGGGCACAAGCAACAAATGTCTATAACTGCACCGTTGGGGTGGGCAGACACAGGTAAGTCCCTGAAACTTGGCCAGCGTAGCCAAAATCATGAGTTTCAGGTTCACTGAAAGAACCTGTCAAAAGGAAAAAACAAAAAACAAAGACCCAAATAACTAAAATACGGTGAGAGTGCAGGGTAAGGTAGCACACCCGGTTTATAGGGTGAGTTCCAGACCTCACCACTCACCATATATATATATATATATATATATATATGTGTGTGTGTGTGTGTGTGTGTGTGAGAGAGAGAGAGAGAGAGAGAGAGAGAGAGAGAGAGAGAGAGAGAGACAGCGAGAGGAGACCCTATCTCAAAATAAATAGATAAGATGCAAATTGATGAAGGAAAACAACCAAACTGGACCTTTTGCTTCCACAGGCAGACAGACAGACAGACACATACATGGGCAACCATATACACACTTGCACATACACAAGCACACACACACACTAAACACATACACACAAATACACACATACATGCACACACATACATACACATGCACATACACAAACAATTACATACCACACACTAAGTACACACACACACACACACGAACACACACACACGCACACACACACAAGGGAAATTTGTACATAGAGATAAAGAGGAAATGATGAAAGGGCAGCTACATGGATACTAAAGTTGGAAGTGGAGTGAGGTAGCTACAAACCAAGGGATGGATGCTAGTAGTCAGCAGAAGACAAGAAAAGTTGAAGAAAGAGACTCTGGTTTCAGCTACCAGGGTCTTAAAACAATATGTAAGGAACCTAAACTGTGTAACTTTGTTACACAGTCTTCTGAAAAGTTACACAGTTACCAACTGCCAGGGACTGGTCCAGGCATGGGAGAGAGCCTGGATGAACAGGATGGAGAAGATGCTGTCTCTAATAGATGACACACAGTAAACATGGACAAGCAAAAGGACAAGGTGTAAGATAGACAAGCAGCAGTGGAGGCTGTTTCAGCCAGCATGACTTGGAAACTGTTCCTCTTGGAGCTGGGATTTGAGTTGAGAATCAAATACAAAAGGCAAGTAAACATGTACAAACAATTCCACCGTTTTAAAACCCTCAAATCATCTCTCCTTTGGACACAAAGATAAATATCCACTGTTAGGTGTGTCTCATTATCTTTGCATCCCACACGTGGCCTCCGTCACTGTCAGACCTGAGCGTGACACACCTTCATGTCTCAGTCAAACTGGGGTACCAGCTTGACTCTGGAGCGGGCTGGAGACCAGGAGCCGTCTGCACTTGAAGGGTTAAAATCAAAGCTCAGGCACTTCTGGACTCTGGGACTGTGGAAAGGATCTGTGATTCTTGGCTGTTCTACTTCCACATCCTTAAGATGGAAATTATTATAAGGCTTGAGTCATGGGTGACCATGTGGGGCGAGTCAGACGCGCTGGATATAAAGCACAATCGGCATACTGGCCCAGCTCAGCAAGTTGCCAGAGGGAAATTTCTTTTTGTCTGTATTGTTTGATTTTAAAACAGGAATGCATTTGTGTACAAATTTCACAAGTTTTAAAATGAGTTAAAATGCAGAAAATACAGTATTTCCCCACTTAGCCATGTTTTACCTGTTTTGTTTGAGATAGTCTTCTACAGTTCTCTGTCCGACCTTAAACTTCCCTAGTAGCTGAAGATGAATTTGAATTCCTGATCCTCTCACTTCTACCTCTGATGGCTGGATTACAGGAGTGCAGCACCACAATCAGCATATGCTATGCTTGTAGGAGGGGAGTGGCGGGCAGTAAACCGAGGCCTGTGTATTCAAGACCCTCAACTTCAGCCTGTACATGGCTTTACCTGGTGGGGAAGGATGGCATTTGTGCCATGGTACAGTCATAAGCAGCATCCAATCTCCACAATCCTTTCATCTTGCAAACCTAGAACTTTGTACCCATTACAAAAATGAATCCTCATCCAGCCCCTTGACCAGCTCCTGGTGTTAAGTACTCTCCATCTTTAGGACTCTCGCTGGGCCAGGAGCCATACAGCATGATTCCTTCTGTGACTGTCTCGTTTTGCTTAGCTTAGAGTCCGTTCATACAGTACTGTGTGTCAACACGTCCCTGACACCCTGTTTGTGTTTTGAGATGGGGTTTGACTGTATAGCCTAGGATGGCCTAAAACACCTAGATTTAAGATATCCCCCTGCCTCAGCTTCCTGAGTAGCTGGGATTTCAGGCAATCACAACTACACTCAACTTGTCTATCCTTCTTGCTTTGTTATTATTATCATCATCACCATCATCATCATCATTACTTTCTGGTCTATCCTCTTTAAGGCAAATAGTTTCAGTAAGCTAATTATAGCATTGGCTTCTCAACCCACTTGCCTAGCTAATGTAAATTTGTTCTAGTATCTTCAATTTGGGGGCTAAAAGAACTGTTCTTGAGGTGGAGAGATGGCTCAGCTGTTAAGAGCACTGACTGCTCTTCCGAAGGTCCTGAGTTCAAATCCCAGCAACCACATGGTGGCTCACAACCACCCGTAATGAGATCTGACGCCCTCTTCTGGAGTGTCTAAAGATAGCTACAGTGTACTTACATAAAACAATAAATAAATCTTAAAAAAAAAAAGAAAGAAAGAAAGAAAGAACTGTTTTCCCTGTGGCTAGGAGCAAACCTGCTTTGAATCAGCAGCCCCAGTGACCAGCAGAGAATCTCTGTCCAGAGTCCTGTCACACACGGTGTCAGAGGGGGTCTTTTGTTTTTCAAGCTGCCTAGGTTTCCTTGTTTGCCAGTCAGAGCCTGTTACACAGCTGAAGGTCGCTCCTCACATCCCTTCATAGCTGTTAGGATGCATGATTCAGTCTCATAGAGCCCCCCAAAGCTGCAGACGCCGGTGTGGTTAGTTGTGTCCCGCGGAGAAGATCTTTGGACTCTCAGGTAATCCACACAGACACTGAGACTTCTGTCCATGGGAGTTGGGGGGCGGTTGACAGCATAGGGAAATCTGCACTCTGCCTCTGCAGGGCAAAGGCCAAATAAGAAATGGGAAGCCCCTGTCTTCACTGCCCTCCTATCAGCTAGTAGGTTGTCCATTGCAGAACTCTACATGGGCAGAAAGTTCTACTTCCGGCCACAGGATCCAATTTGGTGAGCCTATATTTCACATTCAATTGTTTTGATGTGCATACGATGTGAAGATGTTCTTTTTATAAAATCAGTTATGCTTTGCTGTGGGACCATAATGGTCCAGGGCTGCAGGGAAGGGGTCGAGGGAGCTTCAACCATAGATACCTCAAACATGAGGTCGGCAGGAATTGGTTACCTTCCCCCAACCAACCTGGCGCCATAAAGCTGGCTTCCCCACCATCGATCCTAGTAATAACCTCTTTTTTAGGGGGGGGGTGGGGGAGCTTCGAGACAAGGTGTAGCCCTGGCTGTCCTGGAACTCACTTTGGTAGACCAGGCTGGCCTCGAACTCAGAAATCCGCCTGCCTCTGCCTCCCAAGTGCTGGGATTAAAGGCATGAGCCACCACGCCCGGCCTTAGTCACAACCTCTAACCCTGACAGTTATCAGGCTTCACTACTTGTTTGGCTTTATAAGTCCTCACCCCCGACCCTTCGACAGTCCTAGAGTATGGAGTTGAAGCACCTTTCAATACCCCTGCCATGGCCAATGGTACACAGCCACACAAACCTGGTTCCGGAGACCCTGGCCACCTCCCCGGGGGCATAAATACTCTTTAATACCCCTAATAAGTGGACCAGTTCTCCAAAGCTGTTCGCAGGTGTGTTCATTGCCAGCGCACTCATCGCCAACCAAGATCCTGCGCGGCACCGACAGAGGCTAAGCTAAGCTTCCGTCTCTCAGTCCAGCTCAGGGCACACGGGCCTGGCTACACCAAGGGAGAAGCTGACTCGGGCAATATTTTCCAAATTGATTATGAAGTTCTTTTCAAGGAATTTTTAAACTTGCCGGAGTTAAATGTACTGACATGCATGTGATAGTATTGTTTCTTTTTATGTCTATGGAATCTGCACTAAGATTTGTTTTATAGTCTGTAGATTCATTGTGATATCATCCTTTGTCATCTTTATCAGTCTCACTAAAGGCTTTCCAAATAACCGCATTTTGATTCCTCTCCTCTATTGTATGTTTCTTTATGATTTAATCGCACCAGCTTCTATTTTATTTTTTACTCTTTCTTTCTTTGGTTGAGATTTCTTTGCTAGTTTTCCCTATGTTAGTTTCTTGAGGTAGAAATTTTGAAATCATTTTAACCTATCTTCTCTAAAGACATTTGCACTTAGAATGCTAGTCTGCTCTCTAAACATAGCTAAAGTTACATCCTTCAAGGCTGTAACATAACAGATTGATAAGATTTATTAATAGTATGTTGTGTAGTCCAATATGATAGTTCATACTCATAATCCCAGCACCCAGGAAGCTGAGGCAGGAGGATGCTGTATAAAAGTGTTACATAAGCTTTATTACATATTTATTTACTATATTAGTAAGTATATTTACTCATAGTAAAATACACAAATAATAAAGTATATGTTGGTAAACTTTTACCAGTTTGAACATCTATACACTCACCAAACATAAATCCATATACAAGGTATGTGAATCAATCCAGAGAGCCACATATAAAACTCGTGCTCAGAGGTAAGTACTCTTCTGAATTATTTTTAAAATTTAAACCTTCACTTATTATCATTGTGTGGGTGGTATGTATGTATGTATGTATGTATGTATGTATGTATATGCGGGGTGCTGGGTACTGGGGTTTGTCAACTTAACACAACCTAGGAAGAGGGACCTTCAACTGAGGAGGTGCCTCCATCAGGTTGGCCTGTGGGCATGTCTCTAAGGCCATTTTCTTGATTGCCGATTGATGTGGGAGGGTCCAGCCCTTTACGAATGGTGATACTCCTGGACAGGTGGTTCTGGGTGGTATAAGAAAGCAAGCTGAGCTGGGCGGTGGTGGCGCACGCCTTTAATCCCAGCACTTGGGAGGCAGAGGCAGGCGGATTTCTGAGTTCGAGGCCAGCCTGGTCTACAGAGTGAGTTCCAGGACAGCCAAGGCTACACAGAGAACCCCTGTCTTGAAAAAAAAAGAAAGAAAGAAAGGAAGAAAGAAAGGAAGGAAGGAAGGAAGGAAGGAAGGAAGAAAATAAAATAAAAGAAATAAAAGAAAAGAAAAAAGAAAGAAAGAAAGAAAGCTGAGCAAACCAGTAAGCAGCTTGCATCAGGCATGAATTCCCTCCTATAACTCCAAACAGAAAATGTTTGATTGCCCGTGACAGTCATACCACATTATTTCACCAAGGGAGCTATCTCTCTGGGCAGGTCAATAAGTAGAACACAAGGTCCACTGCTGGGGGGAAAATGTAGGTGACTTTCTCTTCCTCAGAAGACTGCCCAGCACCTTCTGGCCCTATGAATGTTAGTCACCAGGGAGGAAGCTTCCTGTTCAGTGCCGGGTAGATTTCTCTGTGCCCTACAATGAAAGCATGCAGCCTCTTCAGCAACAGGTCCTTACGACCTAGTTCCTGTGGGCAACAAACAGCAGTGCCAATGTCCTGTATTGGTCGGTGGTCTAATGACTCATAGGGAAGGTTCTCACACAGCTCTAGGTTCTAGTTTACTAACTTTTGGCATCTGGGAGCAGCATTATCTACTTACGTAGAGCATTTCCATTCAGACTCATGTATATATAGCTATAAAGTACTTTGCTTTCACACTTTTCACACAACCATGGATTTAGTTAAGCCTCTCCCTCTTTCTCCATCCGCATCCTCCACCTCACTTTAAATCGTCCTCTACTTTCTGTCCTTCTCCTTTCATAGCACATGTATGTATTATTATCCCTTCACCAATTACTTGAGGACTCTTCTCACGGCTTCTGCTCCCTGGCCTCTACTATTTCTATCCACAGAGATCAAAGAGGTTGAAACTGGTATCTACATCAAGGGAGAGCAATAACAAACAAAACAGAACTGAATTTGTAGTTGGAAACTTCTCAAGCAGAAAAGTCCCAGCGTAGGTTTTATTCAATGTAGTCTCCAAAATATTTTTTAAGGATTTATTTTTTTATATATATGAGTGTTAGTCTGCATGAATATCTGAGCATCACATATCTGTCTGGTGCCCATGAAGGCCAGAAGAGGCCATTGGATGCCCTGGAAATGAGAGTCATATGTGGTTATGAGCCACCATGTTGGATGCTGGGAATCAAACCTGAGTGCCATGCTCTTGACTACTGTGTGTCTCTTAGGTCCTTCCTACAAAACATTTTTAAAAGAAAAGCCAATGCATACTTTTTCAGAACAGCTCCAAACTTATAGAGGCAGTATTAACTTAAAGCCAAAACTAAAAAAATGTACTACAGGGAAAGAGAATATTACAGACCAATATTCCTCGTGAACATAGTTGCAGATTTAACTAAAACTATGTGTGTGTATATATGTGTGTATGCATGCATATGTCTATGTCCTGCTGTCTGTTGATTTATGAGTATATATGTCTGTTCAATGCATCATACTTATTGTCTTAATTCAGAAGGCCTCAGCTCACCTAGAACTGGAGTTAGAAAGCTGTGAGCCACCTTGTGGGTGCTGGGAATTGAACTCAGGACCCTCCAAGACCAAGTACTTTTAGCCACTGAGCATCTCTCCAGCCTTCTCATGAATTCTTTTTAACACATGATCCCTACATGTGTTTTATATTTCAAATTCTATTTGTTTTTTAGTTCAAATTTGGGTTGAAATTTTCTTAGGCCAACTTTAATAGTGTCAAGAAAATTTCTGGCCGGGCAGTGGTGGTGCATGCCTTTAATCCCAGCACTTGGGAGGCAGAGGCAGGCAGATTTCTGAGTTCAAGGCCAGCCTGGGCTATACAGAGAAACCCTGTCTCAAAAAAAAAACAAAAGAAAAAGAAAAAGAAAATTTCCTATTTTGTGTTGGTTTCACAAATGTTGTCACAAAGCTGTATTTATTCTAAAGCAGAATAATAGCTCTTTAAAAACTCAACTATACAAGTTTTTTTTTTTTAATTTTATTTTTTAGATCTAGCCAGAGGTTCTCAACCTGTGAGTTGCAACCATTGGAAAACACATATTTCTGATAGTCTGAGGAACTGAGACACCACGCCTCTATAAAATTATAGCTATGACATAGCAACAAAAATAACTTTTCGGTAGTGGTGGTGGGGTCACCACAACATGAGGAACTATATCAAAGAGTCAAAGCATTAGGAAGGCTGAGAGCCACTAGGAACGATTCATTTTTCATTTTTCATTTTCTGTGTACTTTCCTGCATTTGCTGTATCTATGTCTTTGAGTTTAGATGCAGCTCATTTTCATTCTTATTTTCTCTAGGGATTTCTATGTTAGGATTGCATAACTAAGTATAAGTCTCTTGGCAGTTATGCATATAAACCCAGGATTTAAAAATCATTTTTAACCTGAGCCATACTTGCATGCCTAGAGAGCCATCGGTGGCATAGATAGCCTCTCAGGGAGCTCCATGAAGCAAGTCAGCTGTCCCCACCATCCTCGAACCCACCCCTGTGTGTGTTCATCTCCCCTGAAAGAAACTGGGGCCACCTTCTAGAGTTCTCCAAAATTTTCTAGTCTAAGAACAGTTTCATTCTAATAACAAAGATAACAATTTAGTCTTACGCAATCTCATATTAAAATTCATAACCTCCATCTGACTTAAATTTCCCATCTCCTTTTGTATGACCATCAGCTCAGGAATATGCATCAGGGGACAGTGGCCTCACCTCATTCCTAAGTGTTGTTTTGGAGGCTACCTTACTTATGATTCTCTGGAGAAACAGAACCAATCAAATATATAGGAATTCATGATCACAAAATGGCCCGTGTGATTATGAGTCCAAAGGGGTCTCATGACCTGGCGTCTACAAGCTAGGAACCCAAGAAAACCAGGTGTGTAGTTCAGTTTGAGGCTAATGTCCTGTTTACCAGAGGATGTGATTCTCAGTAAGAGGACAGAAGACAGATGTCGTGGCTCAGTAGTGATGGAAGATTCGATTCTCCCCTCGCTTCCAGACAGTGCATCCTCCAGGACAATCTGGTCAGCAGATTGGATGGGACCAGCCACAAGGCAAAGGCCATTTGTTCTAGTCAAACTGTCGACTCCAGACTCTCTTCCCAAATCATCTCACAGAAGTACACAGAGATTCCATCATGGCACCCTGGGATCTTGATACCCTGTGATCTACTGAGCAGAGATGAGGAGGGTGATTTGGTGGGCTGTGGAGCCACTGAGTCATTGCATTTACAAGCGGGGTTCATTAGCTCCCTCCCTCGCTTCCAGACAGTGCATCCTCCAGGTCACAGGACAGGCTTGCTCTCTCTGCTTCCCTGCTGTCTGAATTGTCAAGGGAGGTGAGTCCCTCATAAGTACCCCCATGTTCTATGGGGTCCCCTCCAACCCAAAGGCAATATACAAATATCATAACCCCTGCTTAAGAATGGTGGCTCACACCTTTAATCCCAGCACTTGGGAGGCAGAGGCAGGCGGATTTCTGAGTTCGAGGCCAACCTGGTATATGGAGTGAGTTCCAGGAGAGCCAGGGCTACACAGAGAAACCCTGTCTCGAAAAACCAAAAACCAAAAAAAAAAAAAAATGCCTTCACAAACTGTGCCGCTAGACAAGGGAGACTCCGGGCACCCTCCCCAGTCAGCTTCCTGTGACCTCTGCCTGGGAAGCCCCTTCAGGAGTCGGGAAGAACTACTGAAAATTGTGCTCTGACCTGCACAGTGGCACATACACCTTCATAAACATACACAGACATGCAAACACATGCATGTAGACACACATGTAATAAAAATCTTAAAGATGTTAGCCTTTATTCATCTATTTATCATTTGCATTTCCTTCTGTAAAATGTGTTTGTTCAGCCATGTGTAATGGTACTTGTCTGAGGCAGGAGGATGAGAAAGCTAGGCTATGAGGGAAAGACCTTGCCACAAACAAACTATCCAGGCCTATTTGTGGAAAGCCGCTTGAGCCGCCATCCCAAGAGTGAGCGGTCTCGTAAACAAAGCCCTTATTTGGCTAAGCTTGCTGCCCTTGGTTGCCTCCACATTTGGTGACCTATCCGCTTCTGCCACGTGGCCCATTGGGATTGGCTAAGCTTAGGAGTACTTAACAGCCGAGGGCGTTGCCCTTGGTGCTGAAGTTTAATGGCTGAGGGTGTTGCCCTTGGTGCTGAAGACTGTTGAAGGTTCCTGAATAAACTGCTAAAAGAAGAGCTCCTGGGTCACATCTTTCTTGCTGGTCGAGGCGGACACGATACCTATTGGGTTTATTTGCTCATTTACTGCTCTGATTGTGTGTTCCTTTGGTGTTCCGCTTTCTAAATTCTTTACCTGTACTGGATGAGAATCCCTGGTAAGCATTTTCTCCCAGTCTACCAGTCTCTTTACTCTGTTGTTATTCCCTTTGCTTGCCATGCAGACCCTCTGTAAGTTGACACAACCTCATTTGTCAGTTCGATATTATTCCCCAAGCTGTGAAGGCCTGTTCAGGAAGTCACTCCTGTGGCTATATTGTCAAGGTTTCCCATGTGTACCTCCAGTAGCTTCCAGGTTTCAGGTCTTGGTCTATTTTGAATAGATTTGTTTTAAAATGGTGTCTGGCTATGTAGCTCAGGCTGGCCTTTACCACACTATATGGCCTAAGCCAGATTCAAACTTGTAGTCTTTTTGACTCAGCCTCTTGAGTGTTGGAATCACAGGAATGTGCCACCATATCCAGCTCTTGATTTTATACAGTGTAAGAGAGATGGCTCTAAGTTAAGTCTTTTGTATATGGAAATCCAGTTTTCTAAATACTATTTATTAAGGTGGCTGTCTTTTCTTTAATGTATTTTGGCTGCCTTATTGAGAATTAGATCACTGTAGGTAGATGTTCGCTTTGTTTACGGGTTCTCTGTTCTTCTCCATGGCTCTCTATTTCTGTTTGCTTTTCTGTTGCTATGATAAGACACCCCAACCAAAAGCAACTTAGAGGAGGAAAAGATTTCTTTTAACTTACATTTCCAGTAAGTCTACCACTGAGGGGAATCAGGGAAGAAAGGAGGCAGGAAGTGAAGCAGAAACCACAAAGGGATGCTGTGTACTGCCTCATTCTCTGGCTTGCTCAGCTAGATTTCTTATACAGCCTAAGTTTATCTGTCAGGGATGGTGCCGTCCATGGTGGACCCTCTCACATCAAGCAATCAAGATGATTCCTCATAGGCATGGGTACAGGCCAACCTAATTGACACACCTCTTCTATCGATATTTCTTTTTCCCAGGTGACTCTAAATTGCATCAAGTTGACAATCAAAGCCAGCCAGCCCAGTGTCTGTTTGCATGCCAGTGTCCCACTGGTTCTCCTACTACAGCACAATGCTGCACTTTGGAATCAGGCATTGAAATACCTTCAACATGGCTCTCTTCACTCAGTTACTTTGGTTTTTGGGGGTCCTTGTGCTCCCATGTGAATTTTACATTTTTTTCAAGTTCAACAAATATTTTGGATTTTGATGAAGATCTCACTGAATATGCTAAGATCACAGCCATTTTCACACTATTGATTCCAATGATACACGTCATTCCACTTTGTCTTTCCTAACTTCTTTCTCCATTTCTTGTAGTTTCCATTATAGAAATCTTTCACCCCATTGATTACATTTGCTCCTGTGTCTTTTATTCTTTCTGTGGCTATTTTGATTGATATTGTGCGACTTAATTTGGTTCTTGATGGGTTTGTTATCAGTATATTTTAAAACCACAGGATTTTTGTGTGCTAATTTCATTCTTAGTAGTTTATTAGGCTTCCTTGTAGGGTCTAGAAGGCTTTTGGTGGAATCTTTAGGTCTTCTAACATCACATTATCCTTAAGTGGGGGTATTTGGCTTCTTCCTTCCTGTTTCTATGTCTTTTATTTCTTTCCCATGGTTTATTGCAGTGACTAAGATCTCAAGGACTACATTGAATATTAGTGACGAGGCAAACATTTGTCTTATTCCTGATTTTAAAGCACCTAATATTAAAGGTAATGTGTGCGGCGCTTCTGCTGCCTACCAGCAGCAATAACGACCGAACACCTGGACTTCTTCTCTCGACGGTTTACTCAGGAATATTCTTTTGTTACAGCTCTCCTAGGTACCCAGGTGTTACAGCTCTTTAAGGTACCTAGGTATTACAGCTCTCCTAGGTTCTTAAGTGTCACAGCTCTCCTTGATGGCATGGCTCTTCTTCTGCTTCTTCTTCTTCTTCTTCTTCTGCTTCTGCTTCTGCTTCTGCTTCTTCTTCTGCTTCTTCTTCTGCTTCTTCTTCCTAGGGGCTGCAGGTCTGCTTGCTTCCGTGGAGTGGCTCCGACTGTCTGGAGACAGCTCCTTATATACCCGAGCCTGAGCCACCAAGTCCTCCAGGATTGGTTCCCTGTCAAACCCTCATTAGCATACACCTGCTCAGGAGGGACGCATGCGCAGTATACACCCACTCGGGAGGGGCGCATGCGCAGAATAGTCTGTTGCTACAGTGTATCAGGAACCAGCGCCATCTTGGATACGATCGTCTAAGCGGCCGCTGAAGATCGTATCCAAACGGCTGCCTACAGTAATGCTTTCAAAGTTTTCCCATTTTGCATGAAGTGGCCCACAAGTCTTCGTGGATAGATTTTATTATGTACTAATTTTATTGATTTGCATATGTTGAGTCATTCTTGCATTCCTGATATTTGATATTTTTTAAATGTTAAAGAGGATTTATAGAAGTATTGACAAATACAGTGTTTAGTTTGTGTGTTACAATCTTCCTAATGTATTGTTGAATCTAGCTTGTATTCTCTTGAGGATTTTTGCATCTATCTTCAAGTACATTGGTCGAGAGTCTCCCCTACTGTCACATTTGGTGTTAGGTTGGTATCGACTTCATAGATGAAGTTTAGAGGCATCCGCTCCATTTCCAGTTTATCCTAAGCTTGGAACACATTGATGTTAGTGCTTCTTTAAGGCCCAGTAAATTTCCACAGTAAAGCTTTCTATCCAGGGGCCTTCCCTGGTGAGATATTTTTAATTACTACTTTAACTACATAACTTGTTATTGATCTGATCCATTGAAGCTTTCTCCAGTCCACTGATTCAGTTTTGACAGATCATATGCATTGAAAGGTGTATTCTTTTCTACAAGATTTTCCAAATTATTGGAGTATAAGTTTTCAGAATAATTTCTAAATATTCTCTGGATTTTGGTGGTGTCTCTTGTAACACACCACACACACACACATACACCCTTTGTCTAATTCATACATTTCTTGCATATTAGCCAGAAGTAAATCAGCTTGACATGCATTTGTTTTTCCCTGAAAATCATCTATGACAACATATGCTAATGAATTGAACTAGAGCTCATTGGAAAAGGTTTTGGATTTGTCAGCTTGTCAGAGTCAATACAGACACTAGACTATGCTTAAACATCAAGATACATGAGTGAAAAGCTTGACCAGTCAATGCTATTAATCATTAACAAGTGGGATTTTTAAGAGCTATTTTACTTATTATTGTGTGGGTGCATGATGTGGTAGGGCAGTTACATAGTGCATTGCACATGCAGAGATCAGAGGATAGTTTTTGGGAATCAGTTCTCTTCTTCCATTGTGCATTCTGGGGATCAAACATCTTCATCCACTGAGCCATGTTGCTGAAGTCATAAATAGAATCTTAAGGAATCCCACTGAGAACTTCTTTATCTTTGAGGAAAAGCGAGTCTATCAGGAAACCAAGAAGGCTTTCAAAGCAGGACTATCCACCCATACACGCAGAAGGTAACTTGACATTCTCTTTTGTTGATGAGAAACAGGACAAATAAATGACCTCCTTGCCAGTGTCATCATGATGTAAAGGATTCAGTCACACCCTTCGGGAGGCAGGAGTCGTTTATAAGTTGATCTTGATTTTATGACCACCGTCTGTGTAAGCTCTCCGTAGCTGACCAGCTACACCAACTTCTGTGTCTCTGCCAGTTTCATATTCTATCAGCTTTGCTCTCTCATATCAGCATGTGGTGTAGCTCCGCTGTGTTGCTGTAATGGTCCCCATCACCACCCAAGCCTCGGAAGCCTCGAGCATCTCTATTATCTATCTTTTATCTAGCTATTATCGTAGGAAAGAATTTCCTAGCACAGTGCTGCTCTCAGCATCTACTTCCTAGATTATATCCTGCAGTTCAGCCTTTGTTGGGTTTTGACCACGTGACTTCACGACAGTTGCGAGTTGCTTTGTGGTGACTGTGCCCTCACCCCATTTACTGGGTGTAGAGAAACTTCTTTGTTGAATTCAGCCACCTTCTCGAGCCAGCTGATCAGCCATGGAGATGGTGAAGGATGGTGGGGACGGCTGTGCCAGCCACAGGGCTGTGATGGTGGATGCCAGCGCTGGTGACTGAAGACATGGGGTCAAGCTGTGTCTCTGTCTCGAGCTATGCTGCAGCCTAGTGTCCCTGAGCACCCCAGCACCATTCTTTGCTGTTGTTTGTGATAGTGGCAATGTTACCATGGTCTGGAAATGGTGGTATGGAATTCCAGTGGCCTGGTGGAGAAGCAGGGTCTCTCCTGGGATGAGCGCTTAATCTTGCCCTCAGGTCCTCTGCTGAGAGGCTGAAGGTAGCGCCGCGGCTGTTAACTTCCCCAAGATTGTCAAGCCCAGCAATGCAAAGTTCCGGTGTTGAGAGGACTAGTTTTTTTTTTTTTCTTCTTTAACCAATTTTGATATTATCATTACTTGTGTGTACATATGGACACCCATGTGAGTATGTGCCCGAGGAGACAAGCAGGGGGCATAGGAACCCTGGAGCTGGGGAGTTACAGACAGTTGTAAGCCAGCTGATGTGAATGCTTCAAACCAAACTCAGGTCCTCTGGGAGAACAGCAAGCATTATTAACCACTGAGCCATCTCTCCAGCCCCAGGACTAATCCCTTCTGAGGCTCCAGTATGTCCCCACCTCCTTCTTAGCTTCTAATCACTCTAGAACTCCTTGGGGTTCCTTGGCCTGCAGACACATATTTGGCATGTAGAAAAACAACTGCCTGTTTTTACAAAGCCCTCTGCCCTTGGTCTCCAATCTCCTCTCCTATGTCATATAAGGGCACCAGTCATTGGACTCAAGGCCTCCTGGAAATCCATATGAACCCATGAGATCCTTCATGGCTTCTACAAAGACCTATTTCTAAATCAGGTTACACGTACTGGAGCTTGGGGTGTAGACATATCCATTTGGGACCTGTTATGGTTTGACTATGAAATGTCCCCCCATAGGCTGATGGGTTGAACACTTGGTTCTGGGGTGGTGTACTATGTAGGGAGGGTCTAGGCAGTCTAGGAGGAGGAGGAGGAGGAGGAGGAGGGGAGGAAGAGGAGGAGGCTGGCTGGCTGGAGGAAGTAGGGAAAGTCCTTTGGAGCTGTATCTTATCCTGCACTCTTCTGTTTGCCATGAGGTGACAAGCTTTCACCTCACACCCACTGCACTCTTCTGTTTGCC